>NW_017307424.1:113285-149293 GCF_000935625.1 Nanorana parkeri | reverse complement strand
TTTTTTTTTTTTTTTTTTTTAACGGTAGCAGAATCGCCGGCCAATATAAAACTGTTGGGCAGAGCTAGCTGTCATTGCTAGCTCCGCACAATCATTTTCTATTGTTATTTTTCTACTTTGCTCGGTCCCACAGAGAGACCGAGCAGAACAGCCGAGCCGAATGCCGCTCAGCGGCATTCGGCTATTCACTCACTGCTGTTCGGCATCTATAAGAATAGACTGTACAGCAGCGAGTAGCCTGTCGGAGGTTCGGCTTAGTCGATCCAGATGTTGGATCGGCTGAGTCGAACTCCTTCTGCACTTTGGGTCGGGCGAACATGCAGAGCATGTTCGGTAGACCCGAAGCCACGCGAAGCCACCCGATGTACGGCTAATTTCAGCCGATATACGGCTGAAATCAGCCGTACCGCCCTGAAGTGAATAGCCGAACAGTGTTCAGCTCACTTTGCTTTAGGTCGGTCATTCACTTGGTTGAATAGACCCCACTATGTTTTGTTATAGATGTCTGATTTATTTTTTGGGAAAAGGTTAACCTTTTAATTTGTCAGAGATCTCCATCTTTTTTATCTACATTGTACATTGTAATGGATGGGGGTGTTCATTTTATCGAGCGTCTATACAGACGCTCGATCGCTTGACTGTGTTAAGCTCCCGGCCGGCCGTGTAATCACGCCGTGATTACCGTGTAAAACCCCAGCTTTCTGTTTTGTGCTATACTACTTTCCAGGGGTGGGGCATTCTGTGCCTAGATTCAGGTCATTCCAATTTAAACCAGTTTATAAAATCCCTATTTTCAGTACAAAATACATGTAAAGTCATTTCAGTGCACCAAAACACATTCAAATCTCCACATTTTCTGTAAAATATAAAATATGAGACTGAGTCAAGCAAAGCGAAACCAGAAATGGCAAAACCTAAAATACACACAGACGCAAAATGGCAACTATGATATCCACATTTGCTCATCGTTAATCATAAATAACGGTTGCTTACATAAGCATGACCACCCTACAATGCGTTTGTATCCATATGTGCATGCATGCACATGAAGTGTTTAAAAATGTTTTTTTAATGTAATTTTGTGAATATGTAATCTACTGAATTTTGAACCCTATTGCTGCATGTGCCCTCCATTCAAGCAGATCATTCACAGACGGTACACCATCAGCTGTTTTCCCAGCCCCATTGGCCATGAGAGATGAGCTTGGAAGTGCTCAGAATCCAGAAAACCCTGGGGGGGTGGGGGTTTGGGTGGGGAGGGTTGCAGAAATTAAGGCATATAAAAGTGATATAAATGCATCTAAATCACTTCTTTTACAGAGCCCTAGGCAAGCTATGTAAAATGTAAGCAAACTGTTTTTTCATCCTAATCTTGCTGCACTGTAATACTTACCGCGGCGGAAGCAAAAGTATTAATAGAATATACTTTGCTGAAACAGGTTGGTGGCTTGGACAGGGCTTTTATAGGGCAATCACTGTAAAACTGATCAGAGTAATTTAGCAATTTCATTTGTATGGTGCAGCACATACATTGTACCCTTATTCGCTTTTTAGCTTTTAGCAGTGTGCTTTCATGCATTTATCTTTAGTAATGAGTGAATGCACTCTATGATGTACATTGCTGGTGACCCACCAAATCTAGCCCTGCAGTTTCTTTTAGAGAGTGGTTTATTTACAAATCCGTCAGCTGGAAGCAAACTGATAAATGTTGTTTTTCACTGGCTTCTGCTCAACGAGGGAAGGTATCATTTAGAAGGCTATGTTTACTAGAATGAATATGGTACACAACATTATACAGTTGACCACTTTATCATTTTGTCATTGCCCTTAAACTTAAAATATTTTCTTATCAGCACTTGGTATGCAGTATGTCCAAATAAGGACAATAAAGTAATAATTATGTCATACACCTATAATACCATGTGGTACATCATTCTAAAAAATAGACTGACTCACTAAAATCCAGCCAAGAAAACCTGAGGTAGTGTCCTCCAACATGATAAGTTAGCTTGTCACTTTATTTTAATATGTGTCTAATTTCAACTAGGTATTGAGGAACCTTGGAAAACCGGTGAACATAGAGAAGATCATATGTTTTAAAAGGATTTACTAATTCTGCCTTAGGAGCAATACTATTTATTTAGGGACAAGGTTACACGGGGGCAGCATATTTTAATAATGTTTAGAGAATGTTATTGTATTAATGTCCAACACATCAAAATTTTCCTTCAAACTAAACACCATTGCCATCTTACTTATGATTTTTTTTTAAAGCACTTGCTTTTAAAACATCATTTATACTTTAAGCACCCCATTCCTGTCACATTTCCTATTTTTCCTATATTTAATTACAGTAGTACTTCAATCATTAATTAGGAATGCAATAGCAAACTATGAAAAGAGCCTCCAGTGCTCAGTCAAAACTATATTAATAACACTGAAATGTTTCATGAAAATTGCATGATGTTGAATCTTACAGATGTCGGCAAAATAAAAACAATTGGGTGGAGCTAGCGGCGACATCACCGCTAGCTCTGCTCAACTGTTTTCTATTGGCCCGGCACCTACCAGAGTCTTCTAGCAGGTCACGGGCAATAAATACTGGGCCCAGTTGTTATTGTTTAATGACAAATCAGCATCTCCAGGTCATTTGGGGATGCTGATCTGTCATTACAATTGGGTAGTGTGCAAGCCGTGAGATCACAGCTTTCTCTGCCCAGCTGTCATTTGCGTGGAGAATAGTCGGCCCTTTGGCCGACATTTTTCCATGCCTTGGCTGTCACTACGGCTCAGCTGAGCTGAAGCATATGGGTTGGACCCGACTGAGCCTTGAATAGCCCGTACAACAGCCCTTCGATTCAACTGAGCTATGGTTAAATCCTTCGGCTCATTAGTGAATAACCCTCTAAGTCTTTATTGTTTCACCAAAATCAAATTCTCTCTAAAATATAATTGTTGTTTCTTTCATCCTTGAAAAAAACTTGTGCTAATCACTCTTTAAGATGCTCACATAACTCCAGTTTTAAAGAATAACTACTTATTCTTGGCCAGGCAAAAGATCTATGTGGATAGGTAGATTGAGTGGACAGCAGAATAATCTTTCATTTGAATCAGTGATTTCCTGGGTTTATTTGCTGAAATCAAAAGAAATATAATTATATTTGCTATTTTTAATACTCTAAATTGTGGTGTTGCACATATTAGAGGTGCACAGCATCAGATGTGAAATGTTATAGTTCTAGAATATAATGATCATTTTGAAAAAAGGTTTATTATGAATAAGTACGATATCAATACTTTTTTTTTTTAAGTACGATTTTTATTACAATATCAATACTTAACTAAATATTAATTATAATAATTGTAATGTAATGGTGAATCGCTTCTTAGAGATTTGTAATACATGAACTCTAGTAGTGAGACTATGCTGTACAAATTATTTATATTTAAGTGAGAATGTAATAGATTTGGAGCATTGTTGTTAGATATGTTCTGTCCTTCTTTAGATATGTTCTGTAGGTGAGTGTGTGTGAGTGAGTATGTGTGTATAGACATCACTGATACATATTTTTGCACAGTTATGGGCAGTGTAATACCCAATTTATTATTTTGTAATTAGCTCCTTTAAAAAAGATGGTAAATAGTTATTTTAAATATTTTTCTCAAAGATTACAAGATTTCAGTTTTTGCTTGTGAAAATGCTCATTCTTTGAAGATTACTGTATATCATTAGGGCAAACAATAGCCGGTTATTTCACAGTCTCATAGGGTAGCACCTACATAAGAGGTCAATTGATGTCTCTCTCTATCTAAGTAGCCTCTAACTTTATATCCAAAAAAAGATGAGGGCAAAACCAGTCCTCACTGCATAAGACGTTTTAAAAATCCAACCACATTCAGTACATTAAAACTCCAGGTAGGTTGTTGACAGAAGAGCTAAATGATCCAGCCATAGCTTTGGATGATCCTTTGGCTTGCTTCGGCCACCTGAGTTCTTCAGTTCAGTCAAACCAAAGGGCTCCTGTACGGGCTATTCGCAATATCCCGTACAGCACCCAAAGTTAACTGAGCAGCTCAGCCGAGCCGAACTCATATGCTTTAGCTTGGCTGAGTCATAGTGACAACCGCAGCATGGAGAAAGGTTGGCCAAAGGGCCGACCATTTACCACGCAAATGAAAGCTGGGCAGAGCAAGCCGTGATCTCATCGCTGGCTCCGTCCAGTTGTAATGACAGATCAGCATCCCCAAACGACCTGGGGATGCTGATCTGTCATTAAACAACAATAACTGGGCAGAGCCACCCGTGACGGCACTTCATCCCCCTAGACCCATTTTTCCTCCCACATAAAAACTCCATACTAATTTCAACTTATCAAAAAAATCAATTTTGAGACACCTCTTGAGGGCTAGTTCACACTAGAACTTTGTGTGTCTGCGCAGTTGCAATGCAATATATTTTGCTGTGATATACCGCAATTTTACCATGATTGGACTGCAAATTTACAGCAATTCATGCGTTTTTTAAAATTATTATTAAAATGGGATTTCATGTGTGTTCCAGTGTGTATGCAAGCTTTTGCATGTGTTTTTTGAAGTGTTTTGATGTGTTCCGGTGTAATCCAATGCAGCTAAAATAGGGCAAGCAGTATTGTTTCTGACTGCATTGGATCAGACTGAACTGGTGTTATTAAAGCACCAGCAATCCCATAGGAAAGCATTGTGATTTATTTTGGCCGCAGCAGCCAAACTGAACAGACTGCATCACAACTGTATCTGGTGTGAACTAGCCCTTAATGATATACAGTAATCTTCAAAGAGTGGGCATTTTCACAAACAAAAAGATAAATCTTTTAATCTTTGAGATACAGCTTTAAAATATAAACATAACTGTGCAAACTATATATATATAATATATATATACAGGGCTCGAAAAATCCACTCGTCCACTCGTCTGTGACGGAGATAACCTTTTAAAAAACGAAACAAAAATTAGGAGGATACCATTAGGGCCTCAAAAGGAATGATGAAAACTAAGTATAAGTGGGGGCAACCCACTGTACCGTACCATCCTTGCTAGACATAGTGGTTTAAACATGTACATACCAGTGCTAGTAAATGATTGGAAGTAGATTCAAGAGTATTGTATTCCCCGGTCAATGCCGTGGGATGTCCGTTCCTCTCTCAATATCGAGCCCCCAGCAGCTAACACAGCCCTCTCAGGCTGCACACTGACGCTGGGGGCTCGCGTGGGTGCTAATAACGACAACTCCCCTGGTGACTTCATGATGTCGTCACCTGGTCCAAAACGGGAAACGCCCCTTATGCGAGTCGCCAGGGAGCATGGTAGAATATCTGGCGCTCTAAAAGGTAGTATAGTCAGTGAATGACATTAAGGGGTTGTTTCTGGTTGGTGGAGGCCAGCACCCTGTCTACCAGTGCCTAGGACCGGGGTCCCCATCTCCAAGTGCTCAAGTGAGGGATAAAGATAAGACTGGAAAGGGGAAGGGGGGAAAGATGACAAGGAAAAGGTGAAGTGGGAGATAAAAGATGCCTGAACGGCATGAAGGAGAGAGGGTATGAATAGAGGAAAGGGAGAGACGGGGGAACATGGGAGGCATACATGGTGAATCTGGGAATAATGGGGCAATCCGAATGGTGAAACCCATCCTGAAAAAGAGGGGAGGGGATTAAGGGTCCAACATAAGGGTCGCACCACAAAAATTCCACAGATAAATTATAGTTGTAGTAGCTCTTGGGACACATACAGAGGTATAGATCGAACATTACATGATATAAACTTAGAATCTAACATCAAACTTTCATTATGTTCTTTGTATTTTAATTTGTTTCATAGATTGTTACAGACAGTAGAAATAGGATCCGGATTAGCAGATAAACATAGCATCCTTAAATAGTAAACATTTATAGAGTAAAAAGACTTCCATCAATAAATGAATGAATATAGCAAAATTTACAGTAAATAAGAGGAAATAACCCATAGGATATGTATATATACGGATATGCATACAGGGGGGGTGTATCTAGAAGAGGGGGGGAAATTAATAGAGGGAAAATCACTGAGGTGCGACGACGTGCGAGGGAAAACATTTCCCGCACTTGATTAAGTCAATGGATCGCGGCGAAGTCCAACCAATGGAACCCATCCAGGGAGGGGATGGGAACCAATGTATGGAGTTCGCCACGGCCCACAGATCAATAACTCCCAGGAGAAATGAAAGATCATATAGATCTACCTCATCATAGCCACTGGCTTGACTAGTGACAGCGGCCCAGTCCCAACACTGAAGTCCATCCGATTAGAGATGGAGAACACTGTTCGAAGTGCGCCACAGCCCATAAATCATACCAATGGATCCAGCGGAGAAAAAACCCTCGTCTATACGAGAAGAGTGTGTAGTTAATATCACATGATGAAAATGAGAAGCAGGGGATACCGTAATGGGTAAGTATAGATAATCAGGACTGTACAGTGGTTACCAATGCAGTACGTGTAATGATTGCCATGTTGATAAAAGACAGAATAAATGCCATCCTCTAGGTAAATGTAACCCAGGGAAAGGAAGAAGGGGGGAGCATTTTCCACACTAGATTAGATCAATGGATCGCGGCGCAGTCCAACCAGTGGATCCCATCTAAGGGGGATGGGAACCAATGTATGGAGTGCGCCGCATCCTACATGACAATGACACCAACAAGGAGCGAAAAATATATATACCTTTTCCACACCCATCGGATCGACTAACGACAACGGCACACTCCAAAAAGTGAAATCCACTCAAGTGGAGATGGAGAACACTTTTCGAAGTGCGCCACAGCCCATAAGTCAGTGGATCCGGCGGGGAGAGATCCCTCATCTGTACAAAGAGAGAGTGTATAATGCCAACACATGATGATGGTGGAAAGGAGGAGAGAGCATTGAAGAGAGAACTGACGTTGACAGCCCAGTGTTGGGAACCTGGACCTAGTTATTTGGTGTAGTAATAAACTGATTCGATATCTATTGATTAGGTAATTATTTTGTATTTGTTTATTATTAGTTACTCTTATTTTTATTCGATTGTTTGTTGGTAGAGTGCCTTCAAATGACACCCATTTAGGCCTTAAATGTAGGGATTGTGTGTATCAAATGCGTATCTTTATAAGAAAGGCCTAAAACTTAAGTTTTAATTGAGTCCAGGTGATTGGGTGGCCCGTAATCTATAGATCCACTGGGTTTCTCTTTGGAGTATGATCTTATCCCAGTCACCACCGCGTGTGTCCTCCATTACGTGTTCTAGGCCGAAAAATAGTAAAGTAGTTGAATCAAAGTTGTGATACAGTCCCACATGTCTACTTATTGGAATTGTCATTTTACCGTTTGATGATAAATAGACATGGTCTTGTATCCGTTTACAAAGAGGACGTATTGTTTTACCCACATAGAAAGCATTACATCGGCATGTAATCAAATATATCACTCCCTTGGTTTTTTAACCACCTTTTAGAGCGCCAGATATTCTACCACGCTCCCTGGCGACTCGCATAAGGGGCGTTTCCCGTTTTGGACCAGGTGACGACATCATGACGTCACCAGGGGAGTTGCCGTTATTAGCACCCACGCGAGCCCTCAGCGTCAGTGTGCAGCCTGAGAGGGCTGTGTTAGCTGCTGGGGGCTCGATATTGAGAGAGGAACGGACATCCCACGGCGTTGACCGGGGAATACAATACTCTTGAATCTACTTCCAATCATTTACTAGCACAGGTATGTACCTGTTTAAACCACTATGTCTAGCAAGGACGGTACAGTACAGTGGGTTGCTCCCACTTATACTTAGTTTTCCTAATTCCTTTTGAGGCCCTAATGGTATCCTCTAATTTTTGTTTCGTTTTTTAAAAGTAATGAAAGATCATATAGATCTACCTCATCATAGCCACTGGCTTGACTAGTGACAGCGGCCCAGTCCCAACACTGAAGTCCATCCGATTAGAGATGGAGAACACTGTTCGAAGTGCGCCACAGCCCATAAATCATACCAATGGATCCAGCGGAGAAAAAACCCTCGTCTATACGAGAAGAGTGTGTAGTTAATATCACATGATGAAAATGAGAAGCAGGGGATACCGTAATGGGTAAGTATAGATAATCAGGACTGTACAGTGGTTACCAATGCAGTACGTGTAATGATTGCCATGTTGATAAAAGACAGAATAAATGCCATCCTCTAGGTAAATGTAACCCAGGGAAAGGAAGAAGGGGGGAGCATTTTCCACACTAGATTAGATCAATGGATCGCGGCGCAGTCCAACCAGTGGATCCCATCTAAGGGGGATGGGAACCAATGTATGGAGTGCGCCGCATCCTACATGACAATGACACCAACAAGGAGCGAAAAATATATATACCTTTTCCACACCCATCGGATCGACTAACGACAACGGCACACTCCAAAAAGTGAAATCCACTCAAGTGGAGATGGAGAACACTTTTCGAAGTGCGCCACAGCCCATAAGTCAGTGGATCCGGCGGGGAGAGATCCCTCATCTGTACAAAGAGAGAGTGTATAATGCCAACACATGATGATGGTGGAAAGGAGGAGAGAGCATTGAAGAGAGAACTGACGTTGACAGCCCAGTGTTGGGAACCTGGACCTAGTTATTTGGTGTAGTAATAAACTGATTCGATATCTATTGATTAGGTAATTATTTTGTATTTGTTTATTATTAGTTACTCTTATTTTTATTCGATTGTTTGTTGGTAGAGTGCCTTCAAATGACACCCATTTAGGCCTTAAATGTAGGGATTGTGTGTATCAAATGAGTATCTTTATAAGAAAGGCCTAAAACTTAAGTTTTAATTGAGTCCAGGTGATTGGGTGGCCCGTAATCTATAGATCCACTGGGTTTCTCTTTGGAGTATGATCTTATCCCAGTCACCACTGCGTGTGTCCTCCATTACGTGTTCTAGGCCGAAAAATAGTAAAGTAGTTGAATCAAAGTTGTGATACAGTCCCACATGTCTACTTATTGGAATTGTCATTTTACCGTTTGATGATAAATAGACATGGTCTTGTATCCGTTTACAAAGAGGACGTATTGTTTTACCCACATAGAAAGCATTACATCGGCATGTAATCAAATATATCACTCCCTTGGTTTTTTAACCACCTTTTAGAGCGCCAGATATTCTACCACGCTCCCTGGCGACTCGCATAAGGGGCGTTTCCCGTTTTGGACCAGGTGACGACATCATGACGTCACCAGGGGAGTTGCCGTTATTAGCACCCACGCGAGCCCTCAGCGTCAGTGTGCAGCCTGAGAGGGCTGTGTTAGCTGCTGGGGGCTCGATATTGAGAGAGGAACGGACATCCCACGGCGTTGACCGGGGAATACAATACTCTTGAATCTACTTCCAATCATTTACTAGCACAGGTATGTACCTGTTTAAACCACTATGTCTAGCAAGGACGGTACAGTACAGTGGGTTGCTCCCACTTATACTTAGTTTTCCTAATTCCTTTTGAGGCCCTAATGGTATCCTCTAATTTTTGTTTCGTTTTTTAAAAGGTTATCTCCGTCATCTCTTAATTCGATCTGCCTCTGCTGGGGTTCAGGGCCTCCACCTTTCCTTCTTCCCTCTCCCTTGCCCCCCTCTCTATGCTCCTCTACTCACCATCTCACTGTCTGAGCCGGGTCGAACCATTGGGACGCACACAGACTCCAAGGGTAGGTGATATACTCACCTGTTTATTATACCACTAGATGAATCTAAGTGGCTGTGCTAGAAGTTCAATTATGTTTATATTATCTATATATCTTTCTTAAATTGTATAGACAACCTCCCTCTCCTTCTCCTGAAGAAGCGATATTTAGCGCGTAACGTCACGTTGAGAAAACCAAGCTCCTCCAACATTATTCTGTCATATCTATCATGTATTTTGTCAATGAATGTTCTGTCTATCATGTTAACCAATCATGTCTCATTTTATAATTTTCTGAGTGTAATCTCATGTATGAAGAACCTAATCATTGTGGAGTGAGTTTATAGTGGAATCATGTTGTCGATTTTATGAAATTATCTTCACTTTTTTTAATTATATTAAATAAAATAATATTTTTCTAAACAACGTTTGGTCTGAAAGTTGTCAGTCGGCTGCCCAAAAAACCCCAGCTTTCTGTTTTGTGCTATGTGATTTTATAAACAGTTGCAGTAATATTGTCATAAAAAATTGCTTCTGCCATAGTTTCATTCTATTGGTCCTCTTCTTTTAGAAAAATCATAATGTTTGGGGGGTTTTAGATATGCTTTCATGTAAAACAAAAAATGTTAGCATTTGTGTGCGTAATGAAAAAATGGCATATAGCTTATGTCAGCAAAAGGACTAACAATAAAAAAAAAAAAAAATAAGCACAAAAGC
This sequence comes from Nanorana parkeri, assembly GCF_000935625.1. Lineage (NCBI taxonomy): Eukaryota > Metazoa > Chordata > Amphibia > Anura > Dicroglossidae > Nanorana > Nanorana parkeri. The sequence continues at coordinate 138,878 of NW_017307424.1, read as the reverse complement.
AATAAAGTTTTTATTAACTGATAACTTTTACATAAAAATATGCTAAAATGATAATAAGCTTCCAAAAAGTGCATTTTAAAGTGTACAAACTGTAATACAATATGATAAGTACATTTTCCATTAAATAATACTGTATGCAACATAAAGATACATGAAATGTAAAATAATCTGAAAGAAAAAAGGAAAGAGAAGCAATGCAGGATTTGTATCAAAAAAATAATTATCAGCTTTGAATTCCTTTAAAATCCTCAACTTAACCTTAAAATCCATTGCTTTTCAACCTATTACCTGCTGTAATACAATTGAAGAAAGTGCAGAATGCTAAAAAGATTACCTCTTCTAAATCCCTCTTTTGAAGGGCATGGAAGTGATGAACTACTTGAAATTCTACACCAATATTTCTATTAACAATCTTATTTGTAAGTTAACACATTTATGCTCAATATTGAATATCTAATCTATATTTGAAGGTTTGTTAAAATGTCAGCATATTTTAGCAATTGCTGCATTGTTTCATTCAGTAATACAAAATGATACACGTTGACAGGTAATTGTTCAAATGCATAACTCAGTTTTTATGTGATGTATATAACATGACAACACTAGGTTTGAGTGCCATCAAAATAGATTTCCAGTGGTTACATGGGAGAAGATGAATGGGAATGCAAAGCAAATAAGTGTTTAATTTCAAAGGTTTATCCCTTTTTAAAGCTGAACCCCAGCCAGCAATCTGGCAAGTTCAGACCATATTGCTGGACCATTGGTCATACCTTATGGAAAAGGCAATGCTAAGGATAACATAGCAGTGGACTCAAGGTAAGTAAGTAATGCTCTTCTTTTAATGGGGGGAATGAATGGGAATTAATTGGATTGGGGTTAATGTTAACTGAAGAAGAGTTTAGGGACAAAAAGAGGGAAAAGGAAATGAGAAGAGTAACTTACAGTTTAGCAATTCATACGTAGTAGCAATTTTACTTTATTTCTATATAGCTGCATTTTCATTTCTTTCTGAAAAAAAGAAAAATGTATTTTGATTATAAGTCAAGAGTATTGTAAGTTGTAAAGTCAGAAAAAAACGTCTATAAATGTATAATTACCTACAAGCAAACTCAAAATCACATATTCTGTTCAGTATATGATAATGCTGATTGTCATATTAAATGGAGAAAAAAACATTGGGCACTATATTAGTCTCACAGACAACTGATATCTTGGGGGGCTGCTTCCACCTCTAAGTAGTCCACAGTAGTTTAACCCAGTCAGGTATTATGGGGAAATTGCTGCAAAGAGAGAATTTTACATAAGATTCAGTTAGGACCATTCATATCTCTACACTGCAGCATGGATTTTTACTGTGTAAAAGTAAATTTTGGGCCCATATGGTAACATCTTTAACAAAAGTTAACATTTGATCAGCGGACAAAGATTTTTGTTTTCATTTTTTTATGTTAAGAAGATGTTAAACTCATGCAATGGAATTCATGTACATTTTTATTAAAACACACGTTAAAACACATGATGTGTCATAAAGTGCATTTAATTGTACAAATCTGAAGAATTCATAATGTGAAGTGTAACTCTAGCCTTGTTTTGAGCTTACAAAAGCATAGTAAGCATCATAAAAACATACAACTTTATAAGTCCAAATGTAAAATGCCCCTTGACGTGTGTGTGTTTATAGGTTTTTAAAGCTTATGTTAAACAAAAAAATTACCAATAGAGTTATTGTCAAATTAACTGGTGCTGCTAAACTTGGTCTAGGCATTTAGACTTCAACAAACTTTGGTCATTCCACATTAAAATGTTTAAGAATTGCTGTAGAAACCTTTTTTTCAATTGCTTTTAGTGGTAGTCACATGATAGAAATATCCCATCTTCTTCCCCAAGCTCTGAGGGCTGGGGATGGATTGATAAATGAACATTCTTCCAGGGCCACCATCACTCGGGCTCTGCACGGCTGGCCATGGGGTATGTCACCCTGTGATGTCATAAGCTGACAACAGGACTACAAGCATGCCATGCATCAGCACAGCATCCTGTTACTCCCAGGCCAGGAGAGAGTGTGCATGTATGTCAATGCTTCCAGGGAATTTTCTGTTTATGATTAGGTTGACAGCACAACTCAGGAACTGGTGCAGGTGGAAAGATACTAGCAGGATCATCACATATTTACTATATATTCATTATACTAATAATATGAATGTTTACATTCTTAGACCCTATTCACAAAGGGCCATTTGGGATCTCTGTGGCAGGAACCTATGATTCCCTGCAGCAGGAATCATAGGTGTCCCCTTTAGATGCAACCGCTGTGCCTGTTAAAGTTAATGATTGAGTGGCAGTGGCCGCATCTGTAAGCAGCTTTCTGCATATAATCATATATGATGCAGTTATATGCACATTGGTATAGATTTCAATGAATTCCCAGTGGCACAGCAGATTGATAGTATAGTGTGTGATTTGCTTTTTGTGCAATATAAAGGTGCCCATACACCTTACAATTATCTGCAGATTTTATGTGGTCAGATGGAAAAGGTGCAACAGATTCCTCCATCTACACTTAACTGTGTGGATGGAGTAATCTCCACCTGGGCGAATCTGTTGCACTTTTCCATCTGACCACAGAAAATCTGCAGATAATTGTAAGGTGTATGGGCACCTTAAAACTGATCTGTAGTTATTCCCAAAATATTCCTTATATAGACTTCAGGTGTGCATTTGGTAGAACACAGGCTAGCTTAAGGACAGTACACAAGCACGTTAATAGGCAACAGGTAGAAAGACCAATGCAGTGTGGATCCTTTTTAAAATGTATCTGCTTTTGACAGCACAGTTGTGGTCTACAGCCTCTGCCTGCAGTGTATACACCATGGTAACGGTCCCAGCCCTATAGGTACAACAGCATAAGGAAGCGCATAAATATAAATCAAATACCTCAGTGGGAACAGCACCTCAATGATACCAGTTGGCATTAAAAGGCCCACACTCAGTGGCAAGGCAAGGTCACCAAGCATCTTGGGCAAAAAGGTCCAAATGCTCCCTCCATCAGCTGTGAACTACTTCAGGAGCATAGGTTGCAGGTACAGTCCTTTTTGCACCCCCTCCTTCTAAAGAGCCCAAAGTAGCTGCCTCTTCTGCATACCCTGTGGCCCAACCCTGCCTGTACTCCTCCTCCTTGTTCCTCACTTTTCACTCCCCCCTCTACATAAGATTATCCATCTGCATCTGCTGCAACATTTGCAGCCTCAAGCAATAGGGAGGAAAATCAGACAAGGGGTGTAAAGCTTACTTATTGGCACATCAAGCAAAAAAGAGGGTCAGCATGTGGCCCTGCTAAATAGAACCAAGCATAGGCTCAAACCACACCATAAGTTCCCTAAACTACTCTCACCATCTCCATTACTGACCAGGCAGCTGCTAAAGTGGATGAAAAAAGTCCCTACTTACTCTATGCCCAACATCTCAATGTCAACTGGGAAAAACCTCTGGATTTACAGCTGCCTCTATTCCTGATGATCCCAGCTATTGGCGTCATCCCCCTTATGCATGTTTTTATAGCCTGTGTTGCACAAAGCAGAATATACACAGCCTCCATTTCTTCCCTTGACCAGAATGTGCAAGGTAATGTCTTTGTTTTGCTGGACCATGTGGTCAGTGTCAGTGGCAGGGTCCAAATAACCACAGTCATGTTGTCTAGCAAGCATGGGCAGAGATTTTGCTAGGGTTACGTGAGTTCAACTCAAACACCGCTAGTTAGTGTGTTTCCCGAACACACAAGCTATCAGGGCATTCGGCTGCCCCATAAGGCAATGCATATTCTGAAGCCATAATTTGCTAAAGCCTTGCACCTGACCACAGGTCAGGTGCAAGACTTTGTCCAATCAGGGCACAGAGAACTGAGAGAGCCATGATTGAGCAAAGTCATGATGACTCAATCCCAATCATGGCTCACCTGTTACAACTGTGAACAGTTGGGCGGAGCTAGGGGTCACTGCTAGCTGGGGGTCACTGCTAGCTCTGCCCAATTGTTTGTAAGTTGCTGGCATCTGTCAAAATTTCATACTGCGGTGGGTGTTCGTCGCAGCAGACGGAATGACGGTGATCTTTTTTATTATTATTATTTCTCTGTATTTGTTATTGGTTTTTTTTCCGTCGAGTCACCATCATCGTGGACAATGCTGGACGTCGTGATTGACCCTGGATTACGTTGATGGTTATATGTTTTGTTTTGTTTTTTTAAATAAAAGGACATGTCAAAAAGTCTTTGTTGTATTTTTCTTTTCAAATAAAGGATTTTTGATTAAAGTCTTGTGTTTTTATTTAAAGGAGAACTATGGGGTTAAGGCTTTTCCCCATAGTTCTCCTTAGGGTAACGAGAGGACACAAACTAGCGTCCTCCCGTCACCCTAGGCTCAGTATACCGCGAGCTGTAGTTTGCGGTATACTGAGACGCCGCAGCTGAAGCGGATCCCGACAATTGTGCCTGGATCCGCCCAGCTGCGTGACTGACAGCTGGCTCTGCCTATCTAGAGGCAGAGCCAGCTGTACCTGCCCCCTCCCCCGTCCGTTCCGCCAGTCAGCGCTGGCGGATCGGAGCGGGGAGGGGGGAATCCAGCCCCTCCCCTGTCACGGCAGAGAGCCATGACAGGATCGAGAGGTGAGCGAACGCCGTGATGTGTTCGCTCACCCTCCTGATCTACTGAGCCGTCCTGTGACAGTCTCATTGTCACAGGTCGGCTAGAACTATGAGGTGAGTGGAAACCACTCACCTCATAGTTCTCCTTTAATCAATTTTTTAACCCTTTAGTGAATGGGCAGGGGTACAAGTACCCCTTACTCATTCAAAAGGGGGGGCTTGTGGGGAAGAGGCCCTTGTTCCTATCGGCATAGGGACAAGCCTTTGCTTGGATCAAGGGTCTGGTATGGAATTTCAGGGGGACCCCACATTTTCCCCCATTTTGGGGGTGGGGTTCCTCCTTAAAATTCCTACCAGACCTTAAGGGCCTGGTATGACTTTAAGGGGGAACTCCACACACTTTTGTATTTGTTTTTTTTACATGGGGTCCCTCCTAATATTCCTATCATACCTTAAGGGTCTGCTTTGGCTTTTGGGGGAACCCCACACTTTTCTTTTTTTAATGGGGTCCCTCCTAACATTCCGACCAGACCTAAAGGGCCTGGTATTTTTTGGGAGGGGGAACCGCACGCTTTAAAAAAATGTCTTTAGAAATGTCAGTTTTGCTGCACCAGGTTCTATACATCGTACAGATGCGCCACTTTACAGGCAGTTCAAGGAGACCCCCAAGCATGATATTTAAATACATTTTTAATTTTTATTGTTACGTTTTAAGTCATGTTAAAATCACTGCTCCTTTAAAAACAGTATTTTTTAAAAGTTTTTTCATTGATTCATATCCCCCAGGGCAGTACCCAAATCCCCATACACTTTTTATGGACAATAAATTGCATATAAGGCTTCAAAATGGGGACATTTGATTTTCAAAGTTCTACACCCATTGAGTTCGAGTTTCATATGTTCGAAAGTTCAAATTCGAACCGAACATGGGGATGTTTGGCTCATCACTAGATGTTACATCTCCTTCACTGGGCAAATGTGTTGGCAGCTGTAAAAGATGTAGGATGGGGCACTGTCCTGGGGATGGTGGTGCAGTCCCTTGTCCCTCACCTTGAAGACAGTGACAGCACAGTCGCCTCTACCCCCTTCTCCTCAATAGCCTCATCTGGTGACCCCAAAGAACCTCCAGTCCCCAGGGAAGATTTTATGGGGCAGACAGTCTAAGAGCTGGCTGACCCCATGCCAAATTGTGCCAGACCATGTAAGACAATGGCACCACCAGAAAAAGCTGCTGTAAAGCTGCTGTAAACATAACTTGTCTGACACATGTCTTCAACCTGCTGGAGCAGCAGTACCTGTTTAGGCATGGGAGCTTTCAGAATGTCCTGCAGCAGACCAAAAAAGTGTGAAGTCACTTTAGGTGGTCATACCTATGAAGTAGCTGAATTGCATTGGCAACAGATACTACCTGATAACTGCATGATATGTGACATACCAAAGTACCTCAAGTCACCTTGGCCATGCTGCAGCAGCTGCATTAGCAGCAGTGGACCATCACTATGTCAGTGGCTTCAGATTCAGGACATCTTTTTACTATTCAAAGAGGTGACCATAATGGAGAGCCATGATGAGGCAAGGATTAGTGACCATCTGGTGTTTCAGCTGGAGCACATACTGCATTGTGCAATTGGCCAGGCACTGGAGGCACAGCAACAGAAGGAAGATGAGGTATTCCTGCTTTCTCAAGGCCTGCATTACCCTTTGCCTGCTGCCATCATCCTTATGAGGCAAAGGTATCAGGAGGCAAAGGAGGAGTACGAGGCAGTGGAGCAGGGTTGGGGTGTTGGCAATAAAAAGAAGGAGGAGGGTCAGGGTGTTGGTAGTAAGGAGGAGTACTAAGGTGCTGATGGTAAGGAGAAGGACATTTGAGGCATATTCATATAACATTTTATGCCTCCCCGATCCAAGGGGAAGATCATAAAAGGGATCCATGCCACTATACACAAGGGATCTCAAAGTTCCCCACTGTTAGGTAGTGTGGTAATAGTGGGGAACCTTTGCTCATCTCCTAATGGTTGTTGGATCCACCGCCCTCTAGGCATTGGTAGAGGGGGACACCTAATGGTAAAAAGCTGCCCCCCCATACTTGTTGCAAAACATGCAAAGCTGCCCTTTGTATGTTGCACATCACTGACCATTTCTGAGCAACAGTACTCCTTTTGTGACCTCCCCCCCATTTACCATAGCTGCCATTTTACTTAAACAGCCCACATGTCACCTAGGGGCCAACATTGCTAACATAACATTATACAACCTAGGCAACATCTTTCAACATATAAGCAACATGCTCTTTGATACCACCTACTGCCCTAACACCACCATGGCAAAAACAACTGGTAACCCCTTGGTCCCTACCAGACATTCTACACACTCCTTTATGTCTAATGATCCTGATTAATAAACATAATACACTGAGTGGCCAGATTATTATGACCACCCCATGACCACCCCATCAGTACTTCGTTGGGCCGCCTCGTGACTCCACGAGATGTTGAAAGGTGAGGCGAGGAATCTGACACTGCACTGTTGCCCTTCTGTTGTCTTGTACCAGTCTTGCCTCTCTCCGTTCTGCCCTAACATTACTAGTCGCTGACGGCCACAATTCGCACGTTCAGACCCAGCTTTTTGGCTGACAGTCCAGTCTTTAAACACTTTAACAATGAGCCCCTCTTGAACATTTAACGAATTCTGCTGTTTTGCTGATACTCGCTCCATGGCTCGCGCCAACAATCATCCCACATTCAAAGGCTGTTAAATCGTGTTGTTTACCCATATCTTCAGAAACAAAATCACTTCTACTGTCGTGGTAAACAACCTGCTTGCCGCTTTATAATGGTCTGGCCCTCTAGCAACTTCAGCGCAAAATTATAGCTAATTATAGCTAATTTGCCTACAAACGTCAGGTGGTCATAATAAACTGGCCACTCAGTGTATACTCCTAAGAGAAAGGGGAATCTATCAAAACTGGAGTCGACAAAATCTGGAGCAGATTTGCACTGCAACCAATCAGCTTCTCTCTTTCATTTTCAAATCTTACCCGAGGAAACTGATGAGAGATGCTGATTGGTTGTCATGGGCAACTGCTCCAGATTCTATCGCCTCCAGTTTTGATAAATTCCCCCCAAAGCTATTACTTGGAGGGAGATTAGAAAAATTATCCGGTTCCCTGAGATGGCCTCTCCTTTAATATCTCTAGCAACCTTATCAATCTTCCTTCAAGCTGCAGAAGCCAAAGCATTTAGATTATGGAATTACAAAGACTCTACTCATTGCAAAAATTGTTAGTATCTCAATGTCAAGATCTTTTCTGAATTAAAACACACAAATTATATACTGTTAGGTCATCTTCTTCACTATAAGCAAACTCACCAGTTCAAAAAACAACCTAGCTCTACCCTGGAAAGAGTCAACTCTAATCTACTCTCCCTCATTTACTCTCTCTGCCAACTAAAAAGATACATCTGTTTAGGAGTCACCACATCCTTTGGGAATCTAGCCAACTTCCCACACCTCTCCTCCATAATCACATACTCAAATGGGCACAGCTGTTACAAAAATATCTATAAGATGCCTAGAGCAGTGTTCAACAAGTGTGGTGATGTTTAAGGCAAGTGGTCACCAATTAATCCTGGAGAGATTTACTGTTTAAACTGATTCACAGGGAATATTGTGCCTCCAATCTAAAGGTGCCCATACACCATGCGATTATCATACGATAATCGCGGGAAATCCTGTGATTGTACGATAATCGCAAGGTGTATGGAAGGCGTGCGACCGTTTCTACTGTACGGTCGCATGGCTTTTGTCTAACGAGCATGTTTGAAAACCCGCCGAGAATCGTATGATTGTCAGCGGGTTTGTGGCATGCTCGGGAGACAAATGCAGAATGGGCTCTTCAGCAATGCAGTCATCGGAAGCCCGCCCTTAAGGGGGGCGGCTTGCAATGATCGCAAGTACGATCTGCCTGTCCAAGATGGGCAGATCGTACGTTTTTTAAATTACCTTACAACCATCGCAAGACTTTTGTAAGGTCTATGGCCAGCTTAACTCTTAACCAAATTGCTTGACAGCCTGCCTGAAATGCAACATACCTATACTGGTATCTCACACTTGATTTGGCTCTGCCCACACATCCATGTTTCTTGGCAAACAGTGATCACTAATATGAACCTAATCTCAGGGAAATCTAGGATACCTCCACTGAACCATGGTTTGTTCCATGGCACACCCGACATCGCACACATGGGAACTGCTGCAAATGTTTCTGTCCTATCCCTTTGGGAAAACCTTTGCATGTTGTAATGCTCTGGACTACAAATCCCAGAGACGTCAAGCTTATCCCAAGGATGAGCCCAGCTGTAAAGCTTGGCAAAACTTTAATTTCTATTTGTTGTCTGTTCTTGCAGTAAACTTCAAGGAAACTGACTCAGTAGCATTAAAAGTACTTTACTTGGCGAAAATGCTGCGTGTACAAACTTAGTTACAGGAAAAGCAAACAAATACATCAACAAGACAGGCTGCTACAAACATTCACATGCACCCACTACACTATCTTCTAGTACATGTATGATTTCACAGGAGGGCAAACACTTCGTCTTGTGAAGCGCCCTCGTACTGTCCCCTCCTGTGAAGCCCTGGTCTTGTGAAGTGCTGGGCTGGTGAACTCCTCCCGTTACCTTTCAGCTACTGGCTTTTTATTGAGAGAAACTTGCCTAAAACAATGGAAGCTACGCCCCTTTCACCTTTAGGAAAATGCAATACAGTTTCCCACCTCTAGGTGGCAGCGTTGTACCATAAATTGCCCTCAGTAGTCAAGATTTGATTTGACTCTTGGCCAGGCTAGGCGTGACTATTCATGATCACCATCCCATTGTGATACAAATCAATACAGGATAAGCTACCCTATTGTGTAAAACCAGTTTGGGCTTTATTGTTGGCCATTTCCATTGTATGAACCGAGTTTCTATCAACAAACAAACAAAACCTCCGTCTCTCTTGCAAATGTATGTGTGTCTGAAAAAGTCCACTAAGATATAACGCAACACACATGTAAGGTATAAAGAAAGCTATTCAAACAAACTGGCTTCTCTTACATCTTCCTGAGATGTCTGAAATGCTATCATGTCTTATGTTGCTAGACAAAATAGACATGAAATAAAATAGACATGAAATAAAATGTATCATGCATTACACAGTTTTTTGATTCCTGGCCAGGTTTTATCACCAAGGAAATTACCATGAAACAATTGAAGTGGGGTAGCCATTTTTCAAAACATCTCATGGTACAATAAATGCCCAGTATCAACTTAGGACTTCCACTCAAACTAATTCCATTTTTTTTCCCATTAACTTGGTGTTAAAAAGGAACTGTAGATAAAAAAGAAGAAAACTGTAAGCAAGGTGTGCAAAAGGAGTCTGCATAAAAAAACTTGACAAACTTGATAACATCTTTTCTGTTATGTCTTTATGTGTTATGTTTTCACTCAATAAAAAAATATGCTAAAAAATTAGGATTACATTAAAAAAATAAATATTAAAGTGTATTTATTTTGCTGAAAAAAAAAACAAATTATTGTAGTGACAGGAAAGATGCTAGCCAGTTTTTCATAAAAAATAGCCATTACAGGATATTTATTTTGCATATAGAAGCCCTCAAAATACTGTAGTAACTACGGAATGTAATGTGCAGAATATTTAACCACTTTTACTAAGAGGTTTTTTTGAGCAGGACAGACACCAGTTAGTTTGTAATCAAAAAGTTAAAAGGAGGGGCACTGAACAACTTTTAGTAAAAAATAAACATTACTTTGTATTTATATAGTTTTAAAAAACACAATGAAGATAATTTATCAAAACTGGAGCAGGCAGTAGTATCTGGAGCAGTTACTCATGGCAACCGATCGGCTTCTCTCTTTCATTTTCATAACTTAACTGAACAGACTAAAGATAGAAATGGATTGGTTGTCAAGGGAAACTCCTGATTCTGTAAGCTCGAGTTTTGTTAAATTGCCCCAATATATTGTAGTGACTATGTGCACAGTATATCCCCTTTACTAGTCCGCATTTTGGATTTAATAGCCAGCTTTTAATTAAAAAAATAAACGTTGCAGTATATTTGGTTCACTTATAAATACCCCAAAATGTTGTAGTGTCTATGGGCACAGTGTTTAAATTATTTTACTAGGCTGCTTTTTGAACAAGAGAGAGAATAGAGTTAAGAGGGAGAACTTAGTTATTAATTGTTTTATTGCAAACCTGCGCTGAAGTCAGTTAAGTTGACCATACACTGTACGATTATCTACGAGAATCGCGGGAACTCCCGCGATTGTACGAGAATCGTACAGTGTATGGAAGGCGTGCTACCATTTCCACTGTACGGCCGCACCTCTTCCGTCAAACAAGCAGGCTTAAAAACCCACCGAGAATCGTACGATTCTCGGCGGGTTAGTGGCCTGCTTGTTCAACAACTGCCGAACAGGCCGGTGTGCGCACGCGCACACTGCCCGTTTGCAGTGATCGGAAGCCCGCTTCTACCGTTTCTACTGTACGGCCACACCTCTTCCGTCGAACAAGCAGGCTTAAAAACCCACCGAGAATCGTACGATTCTCGGCCGGTTAGTGGCCTGCTTGTTTAACAACTGCCGAACAGGCCGGTGTGCGCACGCGCACACTGCCCATTTGCAGTGATCGGAAGCCCGCCCCTCATTGCGGTCATCGGAAGCCCGCCCCTCATTGCGGTCATCGGAAGCCCGCCCCTCATTGCGGTCATCGGAAGCCCGCCCCTCAGATGGGGTGGGCTTTCGATGATCGCAAGTACGATCTGCCCGTACAAGCTTTTAATAAGGTTAAGACCATCGCAACACAAAAGTCTTGCGATGGTCGTAAGGTGTATGGGCACCTTTAGACTCAGGCAGGTTAAATAGAGGTAATTAGAGCCAGCAAATTGCACAGATGCTGAAAACACATGTAATTCAAAAAATATGGATGCATATGCACAATAACAGACACACATGAAAAAGCAGTGTCATACACACACCAACACTTGCCTTGGTGCTCTGCAAAAATAATCTTTCACAGAGAGACAGAGAAGGAAGAGAAAGAACACTTAACGCAGTCTATAAAGGCCAAAGGGACAGGTGTACTTTGATGTCCTCCACAGCAAAAGCAGTACATATATTTTTCTTCACTTTCTTGCTAATTCATTCAGCTTCTGTAAGCAAATAAAATACCTGGTATTTCTTGGTATTGAAAAGCATGTTACTTGCTCCTAATGATGAGTCGGATGTATATACTTCGGTTTGAACCGAATAAAGCTGCACCGAGTTTCTAAATGTTAATCCAAACCCAATTTAAGTCAATGTGGGCTGAATCTTTCAAATCAATTCTGGCACTTTTGCCAGTGTGCAAGCTTTTGGTAAAATGGGCATGGTTAGCTAGGCACTGCCCTGGGGGACATGTAACAATGCAAACAAAAAGTAAATACTGTTTCACAGGGTATATCTCCTTTATTAATGATTAACGTAATACGTTAAAGATGTAAAATTCCTTTTATACACCATACAGCTATTGTATGATGCTATTTAAACTACAGCAAAATGACATTTAGAAATTACATTTAGAAAGAAAAACAAATCTGTTGACAATTGACATTTCCCTGCTGAATTTTTGTGTGTGTAAAAAAATGGCATAGAAACCCCACAACATCAAACAAATAGCATGAGAAGAGGGGCACAGCCCTGTCGCCACCTCCTTCAATTATATTTTGCTTACTTGTGACAGGGATTTTACCATATGTTGCAAGTGATACCTTTCTAAAATAATGGAGGCACAGTGCACTCAGTGAACCCTACAATTACTAGAATTGGATAACAAGAGTCCCCTCTAACTTCAAATTGAACCTGGGCAGATTTGTCCATGACTACTTAGGAGCATATAAAGTATAGTAAAAATGTGATATTCTTGGAAAATGCAATTTTGTACTCTTCCAGTACATAATGTCTATACTTCATCAAAAAAGGGAAGAAATGCAAAAGCACGTTTTTTTTCCCCATTCTTTTTTGCTACTACAATGTATTTGAGTTAATATGTTCTATACATGTTCAGATGGAATACTTTTTAAAAAAAAGTGCTTATGCTTATGATTTCTATTGTCTTTTGTTATATTTTAGGCTTGCATTCCTATATATCTTTCATAATGAAAATAGCAATAAAATATTGGATATTTTAGATTATACAAAAAAACAGACACCTAGACTTGCATGGTTTATAGACTGAACTTGCTCGGCTTTATGTATTTTCTCTACTGTAACATTTGGTAGTTTGCTGCAGTATCATAAATTTGCAGCACTGTTAACATTTGGTTTTCAAATAATTTGCAAACTGCACACAGGAGCACACAGTTTCCATTGTCACCAATTCTAAAAAATTTGACAATGCCAGCAGATATGTATTTGAAATATTTTCACTTCTCTATCATTTTTTAAAATAATGATCTTTTAATACGCTAGCAAAACATAAGTTAGAGCCTCACAGCACTTAATGTGAGATATTTAATTCTAAAATTGCATTATCACTTGAGGTAGAGTTAAACTGTAAATTTACTCTTAGCCTGAAGCTTAATGCAAGAGGGATTTTCTTACGGTAACAAATCAAAAAAATCTAATGCAGCAAGTAAGCCATATGGTTCAACATACATTGCAAATGTGCAGCCACTGAGGAAATGCTATTCTTCTCTATTGTGCAAGTTTGAAGTCAGACATTTTATAGCCTTATCAATAATATAATAATAGTAATGCTTATTGCCATTAAACTACTCTAACTATTCTACATCAAAATTAAAAAATATAATGATACGTTATGCTAAATGAAATACTATATTCAGTACAAACATACATATACAGTATATACTGTGATACAAAGGGATGGACTGTATGGGGTTGATTTACTAACCTTATAAACATGCCACAAACAAGTATACACCCCTGTAGTGTGTTCCCTCCCAGCATTATTTATTGGTGGAATCTAGACACCTTTGTAGTGTGTACACACCCAGCAGGTGTGTTGTGCAAAGCCCTGCATGAATTGCAAGGTGATGTTGTGTAAATTAGCTCCACGTTGTGTTGCTTGCGTGGATGAATGCAGGATTATAAATGCATGAGCTAACCATTTTTGTCTAAACTGTGAAGCAGCATTATATATGCATCATGTGCATGATTTTTCCATATATGGCATTAGTGGAAATATGCTTTTAGAGACTTTTTGGTTTATAAATATGTTTTGCTGTGTAAAAATCACACGCACCTAGTGCGTGCATGTGTTTAGGTTAGTAAATCACCCCCTATGTGTCTTTCAAAATTCTTCATCATCATCTAAACTTCAATCTGGTTATTTAGCAGTAGGCAATGGGGTAATAGCTGGACAAACCCTGGCACACCTGATTAATAAAATGTTGTAATTATAAGCTGGGGAGCGTGATTCAAGTACAGGTGAAACTCGAATTAGAATATCGTGCAAAAGTTCATTTATTTCACTAATGCAACTTAAAAAGGTGAAACTAATATATGAGATAGACTCATTACATGCAAAGCAAGATAGTTCAAGCCGTGATTTGTCATAATTGTGATGATTATTGCTTACAGCTCATGAAAACCCCAAATCCACAATCTCAGAAAATTAGAATATTACATGCAATCAATAAAACAGGGATTGTACATAGAACAATATTGGACCTCTGAAAAGTATAAGCATGCATATGTACTCAGTACTTGGTTTGGGCCCCTTTTGCAGCAATTACTGCCTCAATGCGGCGTGGCATGGAAGCTATCAGCCTGTGGCACAGCTGAGGTGTTATGGTGTTATTTAAATGAACTTTTGCACGATATTCTAATTATTCGAGTTTCACCTGTACTATTCAACTCTCAAACCTTTTTTCAATAATGAATCCAGATCAAACAAATATACAGATCAAACAAATATACATTGCCCAGCAAATCATTTGCTTTATATTTTTGCCCAAACACTTACAATCATCATGCTTCTGAACAGCTGCTTCCAAGTCTCTTGGCTAAGCTTGCCTGAACTTCCTTTCCAACACAAGATCACAAGGGACACAGCAGACTCTAGCAACTGTTTATCTACTAGCTTGGAGAAGGGAGAAGAGGGAGCCAGGGGGGAGGGGAGTAGCTTGATTTGCTGTGCCTGTGTCTTTGTGGAGACACACACAGATTACTAGCACACACAAGGGTGACTGGATAGCACTCTGCTTGAGAAAGGAGTCATTCTAAAATAGGAAGCCAGGACCAGTGCTCAGGAGATTAGCTGAATCTGCAGCAAACTAAAACTTTTAAACATCAAAAATCAGCATCTATTGTAAGTGATTCCATCAGCATTTGAAAAAGCTTAAAATCATTTTGACTGTAATATCACTTTCAGTATGTACTAGTTAAAGGCTGAAACTGAGAGATGATTAAACAGTCCAGTGAACAGCCTAAAGATTTGTGTTGCAGTTTTGTGTTCTGACAACCCCTGCAAGAGTGGACATTTAATGTTTATTTTGTTCTGCAGAAAAATTAACATGAGCAGTAAAACCTTGAATGTACCTTGGCATCTGGACTAATTCTCTAAGACCCTAAGCTTTGTGCTAACCCCTACACTTGGTGGAGGATGTAGGCATGAAGGTGGATGGTTGGTCTCTCGCTATTTTGTACTAGAAGTGGTAGCAGTTGTCAACATTGTGCATTTAAATGGACAGTACACCATTTGTGGGGTCTTTGAAACCTGCTATGTATATCTACTGGAAAAACTTAGTAAACACTGTGACCCTGCTAACAGTACACTGCAGCATCCTACATATATTTACTGTGTACATAACTATTTAAAGAGACTGCATGCTGTTTTTTTGTGAGTGGTGGGAAGTGGTGAATCTGCAGAATGAGTAACCTAATAAAGGCATTGTTAAACTCTAATACTGCCCAGCAACAAGCTCATAAGCAGAATTTGGCACAGCAGTGTGGGCTGCTCATCACCAATGGTCTAAAGCAACTCAATGGAAAATGAATAGACCATTGGAGATTCTGTTTACTACATTGGCCCCGGCAGCAAAGAGGAACTGACAAACTCTGAAAAAGGTGGTAGAACAGCATATTGCCCAAGATCAAGAGGTTTCTATCGTTACCCAAGGTCATGCTGGTGCAATAAGTGTAAGCAACTATTTAAAGAAAATTAAACCCCTGAATGACATAGAGTTCTATTTCACCAATTTTAAATGAAAGCTTAACACAAGGCTTGGCCCAAAGAACAGTATGCATGGTCAAGGGGCCAAGTACTTAAAAAAATGTATATCAAAAATCATCTGATACCTGGGTGAGGATTTGTGTTAGACCCAACATACACATTGCTGGACCAAGCCACCCTAATCCCAGATGCAGAAATTATTCATCTTTATAAAGAAGTATCTGGAACCAGAGAGGCTCATCATGGCCCAAATTGTGGAGCAGGTCACAAAGGACCATTTTCTATAGGCCCTGCCATTAACCCTAAAGGAATGGGTGAGCCAGACAAACCTGAAGTTGGCAGACCAAATGGTGGATCTGTTGGAGCAGTGTCTGGATCTCCACCTCCAATTTATATCTGTGTGACAGAAGCTACCTCATACTTGAGTAATCTGTAAACTGATTTACAAGGACAAGAAAAATCCTAAAAGCAGTGAAAATGAGAGGCCTCCAAAAACCTCCAAAAAGTAGTCTATGCGTATAGAGAGGCTTAACCCTGAGAGCCCCAGTCAAAATTGGATGCCAATACAGTGCCGGTGGTGTGATGACTGGGGACATATTGATGCAAAATGTCCTCTGTCCCAAGTTCCTAGGGAATATGACATTGTCATGCATATGTTCCTGTTTGCTCACTGAGGCCTGGGTCACAGATATGGACATGATGAATTGTGTTGTCAAGATAAGTGGTAAAAGTATACATGTTCTCTTAGATTCCAGCAGTCTGTTTACCCTGGTACTTACCAAGGTCATGACCATTATCATTTGAACAAGGGCCAAAAAGGAAACCCCCATAACCTGAAAATACCATAGAGTTTGCTAAGTGGAGAATGGACTTACTTGAACATCACTGTGTTCTAGTGTTGTAGGGGTGACCACTGATGAAAGTGCATCTATTCCCTTTTCCTGGCCAACCTAGTGTGTACTCAGAGACTTTAAAGGTCTCTCAGGACAGAGTTGAAAGCCTCTTGGGACATCTTTGGAACGGCCCAGGAATGTCCACATTACTTTCACAATTTCTTTTCATTTTACACTCTCAGAAAAGAAAATGTGAAAGTAACGAGGGAAACACAGTTAGTACTGTGGTGGAATTGGTGTTTCCTCATATTGTGGACAACCAGGAATTGCTGTATCAGATTGATGACATTTGGGGTGAAGTTGTAGAACAATTTGTGGTGTCTGGGACCAATAGGAGGGTAGTGTTTGATTTAGTCCATAAACATCCACTAGGGGGGTCACTTGGGGCATGAAAAGACCAAAGAACATATTCTTCAGTGTTTCTTTTGGCCGAGGATATATGCAGATGTGAGAAGATATTGTCCATAGTGTCAGATTGCAGTCCACTAGTATTATTGCCTGCAACTGAGGTAGGGCCAATTAAATCATGGGGGCACCAATACAGCCTTGTCATGATAGATTATGCCTGATGCTGAAATACCTTCTTTAAACCATTACCAAAGAATTGTTCCACAATTGTTACTCACACAGGGCTCCCAAAGGAGATCCTGACAGAAGAAGGGGCTCCCTTTATGTCAAAGTCTATAAAATAATTGTGTTGGTTGCAGAATACTGAATGCTTGCACACTTTGGTGCACACCCCAGACAGATGAATTGGTGGAGAGGTTTGATAAGACTATGCTGAAGATGGAGGTAGACCAAGATGGAAGGGATTAGGACTCTATGTTGCCATGTAACTTTTATTCTAAGAGCTTCCCACCTGCACTGAAGTAATTTTTTTTTGCATGTCAATTTTTTAAATTGTGATAAAAGTACAGAAAAAAAATACTAGACAATGATGTACAATATTTTTTTTTCATTTGTGATACAAAAGCGTCATTGTTGTTAGTGATGAATCACATGGAACATGTATAGAGAATATCAAGAAATAACAAAACAAACCAAAAAAATGACCCAAAACGTAGGCAAACGTAAGTGGCTAACAGCCGTTAGCTATCAAAGTTGTCAGTAATATTATATTGCTGCCTAGCTACATAAACATATATAAGTAAATGGCCTAAGTACATAAGATAATAGTTGAATAGTCATTGCTAGATATGGAAGTTTAGGGGAGATAGATACCCATAGAATTTTGACCCTATGGATCAAGTGTGCATGGATATGAGTGAGAGCGTGGAAGTGTCAAAGGACATCAAGATCACCAAGAGAGTTTGAGAGTTTGGCGTTGAGGAACCAAGTAGATTGTTGGAATATGGTCATGACATCACGTAAGTGTTCTAGGGATAGTTCAGAGATTAAATAGGCAGACCACGTGGCAAAAAACAGTTCAGTGCGATGCATATTACATTTTGTGTCCAGTTTGTCGATCAACATGAGCTTGTGAAGTATAGGTTTGAACCTTGATATGGAGGGTGGGGTCTCGGACAGCCAGTCAGTTAGAATGGCTTTTTTTGCGCTGAGTATGCAGAGGTGTTCCCATCGGGATAATGGGGGCACGGAGGTGGGTAGCTCCGGGGATGGACAATGAAATAAACAGACATCAGGGGAGGGCATTCTGTGACCTCCAGATTTCTTATTCATGTATGAGACTACCTCAGCCCACAAGTTTTGGATATGTGAGCATGACCACAAGAGGTGTGTCAGATCGGGCAGAGGTGACTGGCATTTTGGGCACTACGTTAACCACCCTGGGGGACTATGATGTGGGGTAATATTGAAACCGTAATATGCCCTATGAATCACCTTAAATTGGGTTTCCCTCCAGGCCTCACTGACAATAGCACGTCTTTGGCACGCCCATCCCGTCAAGATAAGCAATTCTGCGGTACCTGGGGGCAGTTGAAGCAATTCAGCCCATTTCATTATATATGAGGGAATCTCCTGGGATAGGGAAGAAATGCCTGAATATAGGTGGTGATAGATAAAAGAGAGTGGTCATTTTTGTTTAGGAGAGGAGGTTAGGCGCTGGAATAGTATGGGCTGGGATCTATCATTTGGGGGGAGGGGGAGAGTTTTTATGAAATTACTGATTTGGGGCACTGGAGTAATTAAACATGATATTATCCCAGACCCTAAGGTTTGTGTCCATTTCAGGCCCAATCAAATTATGGAAGGATGTAGACAGGCAGTTGCAGAGGAGGTAAAGAGAATGTTATATCTTGGGGTAATAGAAAAGTCTAAAAGTGAATGGTATAGCCCTACAGTCTTGATTCCCAAGTCAGATGATTCCTTGAGATTTTGCAATGACTTGAAACTGAGTTGAGTGTCAAAATTCTATGCTTAGCCCATGCCCTGAGTTACATTGTTACATAGTTGTTAAGGTTGAATAAAGACACAAGTCTATCCAGTTGAATATATGTATGTGTGTATGTGTGTGAATGTGTTTTAGTTGAGTATAAGTTGATGAACTGATTGAAATGTTGGATACAGCCTCATTCATGGCGACCCTTGATCTCACTAGTACATTTAACAGGTCCCCATGGCACAGAAAGCAAAAGAAAAGTAATCTCCCTAAAGTGCAGCCCATCTTGAATTCCATTAGAAATCTGAGCCTTACAGCAAACACAAAAACTGTTCCAAAATGTTAGGAGAGGCCCAGTATCTGAGATACTCTATGGTGCGTGTCTAATAAAATTCCAAATCCATAAAGATAGAAGCAATCAGGGAATTGCCTTTTCCTGTCACCAAGAAACAAGTCTGAACCTTCCTGGGTGTTATTGTGTACTATCATAGGTTAATCCTAAATGATGTCATTGTAGCAGCACTCTTAACTGACCTGACCAAAAAGCAGAAACTCCATAGGTATCAAGTGAAATCTAAAGGCTGAAGAAGCTTTCCTAAGTTTAAGGCAGGCTACAGCAGAGATTTTAGTGTTTTGTAGGAAAGATTTTTGGCCATTAAGTGGGCCTTAAAAACTCTACGGTACTATTTCTGAGGAGCAGCTTTCAGCTTATAACAGACTAATGGTTGCACACATCCTAGCACAAATGAAGTGTTGTAGCAAAAGGCTAGGGAATGTAATCATGTCTATATGTGGAAAAGGATGATAGTCGGAACTGACAAAAACAGATAATGCTTGATCAGCTGTATCCCTGGCCACAGAAGATGGAACAACAGCTCCCAAAGCAGAAGTGACAAAATCTGCATTGCTTCCGGATTAATTCACTGGAGGGGGTGGGCAAATGGATGTTCACTGATTTCCCTTCATCTACATCTATGCTCTCCTTCTGCTATGCTGCTCCTGGACCTACAGGAGTACTTCCAGGAGTCCTGCAGCATGTACATCCAGTACAAGACAACAGTCAGCTGAATAAACGTGAAATGACTAATGGCTGCCATAGCAGCCAGGAGTCAGTTTACAGGGTCACTCTTCCATTGACATAGTATTCATGTATTTGGCAGTGAAAGAGTTAAAGGGCATATCATGTTTTATGAAGAGTTCATGCTTTGAAACAGAAAACAAGGATTCTGACAGATTACTATGACCAAAAAAAAACATTTTCCACATAAAATCCAAAGTTGGTAAGGTGCTAACCTGCTCACATGTCAATGAACATGTTATTGCTATTCTGAAGTAGGGATAGGGGGTAGCAAGATACATATTTTTAACCCCATGTATAGCTATCTGGCACAACGTATGTAATACTAGCACTATCACTGTATTTTGTATTCTTCTTATATGACAGAGATACAGTATGTATGACAATTCACAGCCATATTTCATTTGTGAGCAGCACATACATAACATCACTTTTCTTCTGCTGATCAGAGCAGTTATTGTAATTCTGTACCCATGGCTTCTGAACTCTGGCCTTGAGCTATGTTTACTAGAACAAGATTACACATTTTTTACTCCTTTGTATGTTACATCAGCACAGCATATTGTATCAAGCAATGAGGCTCTAGGGCAACCACAAGTCTTTCAGTTATTACGGGCATGGCTAGAAGAAAAAGGTAGATATTTTTACTTAATTTTTACTGTCCAAGTTGTGTTAAACAAACAACACATCTATTCAAATACATAAAACTGACATGCTGATCTGATTTTGTATTCTGTCTGTATGCTCTTTAGATTGACTACGAAGCTGCTAAGCTTCTTTCTGTGGCTGCCTGAGCTCAAAGCTACATTACTGATTAGTTCTATTTACTATTATACCTGTATAGTAGTTCAAGGACACAACACATACACAGGAAACAAGACAATCCCTGATAGCATTTCAGACCAATACATCCTGGTATACAGTATTAAAATGCCTCTGTTTGCACCATATACAGAACATAATAATAATGAAGTAGCTCTAAATATAAGTGGCATTCAATCAAATAAAAAAAGGCTAATTATATCAGTGGTCCTCATTATGTGGTATGTTTACTCCCAGGACTACTTCCCTTAGGTGCAAGAGATTCTTCAGCTTGTTGAAGTTAGTTTAGTATAAGAGTTTGAGCTTGTTGAATATTAAATATTATGTAAAACAAACTGATTTCATGATTTACTTGTTTTAGAAGTATAAGAGATTGTTTGAAAAACACTGGTATATATTTTGAAGGTATGGACAAATAAGCATATCCCCTTGAAAGGGTAATTAGGAAGATACTTGAGAAATATTTGTTATAATTGAATATATTTTTGTTATTAGTGATGAGCGAATGTGTCCAGGTTCAATTTTTGGGCCATTTGTTGAACTTATTGTAAATTCTGGAACTTTAATCCAAGCCCCATTGAGATCTATGGAAGGTGGTGAATCTTTAAAATAGATTCTTGTTATTTTTAAACCTAATGGGCAAGGTGAAACAAAAAGCATGGGGAGCTGGACAATGGGGGACATATGCCAATGTAAAAATAATTTTAAAATATACTATATACTATATTTTTATCTGACTTCAAAGATGACATGGGGCACACCATTCCTATCTTATACAGTTCATGCTTGGAAGATGCCTGTAGCTGTATGGGCTGTTTTGGCATTATATGGTTTTCATGGACAGCATCAGCAACATCATATTCTAGCATCACATATTTAACATGTATAATAGATTATTTCACTTTTACATTATTTCTTAACTTAAATACAACAACAGGCTTTTTGGGTAATTTTGGCTGTGGCATCTTATTTTTAATCTAGTAGTAATAGCCCAGATTTAAGCAGTGGAAGTAGCAGTAACCACAGTTCTAAAAGCTATAGGAAGGTTTACAGCTGCATCTCTAAACTTCATGCTAATTGCAAAACAGTGGTAAATAGTTTAAAAGGATAGCTTGTGATCTTTCTTATTTGCCTTTCCATGCTGTATTGTCATAACTGTTCCATAAATGGTCAAAACATAGTGCATGAAAACACTTCAAAACCAAATATCCACATTCCAGAGTTGAGGTGATTGTTATGCTGAAATAAAAATTAGAGTGCCATATTTCAAAGTCAATAGCCAAACATAGTTACATGACTGGAGAGCATGTAAGCAGATTGATTCGGCAGCAATGTAGGAGAAAGAGATGAGGAGTGTATTATTTAAGAGAAAGCGGCCAGAAATATTATACAGACTCACTGCACATTATGAAATCAGTTTTACTAAGCCTCAATTAAAGATAGAGAAACAAGGCATGTTTTTTTAAAATTAATAAAATTTAGAGTGTATTTCAAAGACAACAGTCAGAAATACTATGCAGACTTGCTGCATGTGATGCTAGTGTCCTCAAAAATCTCGCCCCACTCGCATACAATTTATGGAGTCTCAGAGGCTGCAAACCACTATGGTGCTATTGACAGCACATGTAGTAGAAAAAAAAACCTAGACTGCTATGCTATGTGAAGCAGCCCTGAGGATAGCAGTGGCCTGCACCTGTGGGGTAGTGCCATCTGTAGGACTACCTCCATTTTCTCTAAAAGTTGGTCCTGCCCGTTCCCATTCAGATTCACTGGTGTTTTGCCTCTCCCTCACTTTCTTTCTCTACAATCTCTGACACCAAGGTATGGTCTGTCACCTCCCCATCCTCATTATCCCTGTAGCCCATTTTGCTGTAAGCTATAGTTGCAGGAACATAAGTGGCAATTGTGTCTCCCTGCCTGTTTTCCCCTTTCTCTGTGCTCCTGGTGCACTCTTCCTCCCCATCTGATAACAAGTATTTTTTTAGTATTCTCCTGCATCCAGTTACCCGTGCTGTGCTGAAAAAATAATGCCAGTTTGTGGGGCAATGCCAGTATTAATTGTAGAGAAGGAAGAAGAAGTGGGTGCATTTGCCAAAAAGAAAAGGCCGCAGTACCTTGCCTCGCAAAGGTTGGAGCCAATCATGGCTTTGCCCTGTGCATGCAGAACTGGATAGCACCCTAATAGCTGCATATAAAGAACCTATGCTTTTCCCTTTCAGTCTCCCAGACATGATGTATACATTTGATTGCCTTACCTTATTAGCAGCTTTGGCAATATGGGAATTGAGGGTGTGGTGCCTTGGTGCATTTAACAAAGTGATGATTTGGTGCTCTAAACTGTACTGCACTAGTATGCGGTGCAGTGCTGCAAACAAAGGGCAGCTTTGCTTGAGTCAGCAACAATTCCATGCAAAAAATGTAAACATGCTAGCAAAAATATATGGAAATAAAATATACCTCCCTACAAAAAATAACACAAAAAAACCTAAATTGCAACCTTAAAAACACTAAACATCAAACCTAAAACACTAAGAAAAAAAGCAATTTTTTACATATCAGAAACTTTAAAAAATATGTGAAAACATGAAAGAAAAAAAATACAATAAAACGTCTCACAAAAAAAATGCAAAGTGTGGTCCAACAGCTAAACAGCAACAGAGGTTTTTGCTGAAACACACAAAAAGACAGTTTGAAAAAGACTGTTGTTATGACTATGCACTGAGAACACAAATGGTGGTAAATAATTATATTTAACCCCCCAGAATGCAGTTCACAGTCGTGTAGTACAATATAGTAGTAATAGGCTGAACAGTTCTAAATCGAACTTTCGAACATGGAAAAAGATCGAACTCATACTTAGAACTCAATGTAAGTCTATGGGACCGGAACTCAGAAAATCAAATGACCCCATTTTGAAGGCTTATATGCAAGTTATTGGCCATAAAAAGTGTATGGGGATTCAGGTACTGCCCTGGGGGACATTAATGAATAAAAAAAAAATATTTTAATGGAGCAGTATTGGACGTTGGATGAAAGTAACAACAGGTGCTTTACAATTTGGCCTTTAGTGTTGACGGTGCTTTCACACTGTAACCCTTCAGTTTTTCTTGGCGAGTGCAGGACTGCACCCTGCTCTAAAAATTCAATTATATATACCGGTCATACACCTGTCTGCTTGTTGGCCTTTCAGACATGATTTGGGGCTTATTATAAGATAATGTGGGATGGGAAATTGGTGCTTGGGTGCAATACTTTATCAAATTTTGTGCTTGGTGCACTATAAACTAACTATAAACTATAAAAAAAACATGAACACCTGCAACACAGAAGGGGAAGAGAAATGAGGCAGCAAAAGAACCCTGTGCTGAAAACAAATAAAAAAAGAAAACAAATACAAATAATAAAAGAAAACAAATTTAAAAGAAAAATCGGAACACCGGTGACGGTGTTCCGATTTTTACATAAGGTTGCCATGTAAGCAGCCTTAAGGTGCCCACACACCATACGATAATCGTAGGATTACGATTATCGTAAGGTGTGTGGAAGCCGTGCGACCTCTACTACTGTAAGGTCACACGACTTTTAACTTACGAACATGTTTGAAAACCCGCCGAGCATCGTACGATGTTCGGCGGGTGTGTAGCATGTTCGTAAGATAAAAGCCAGACGGGCCGGTGTGCGGAAGCGCACACTGCCCGTTCAGCATTGCGGTCATCGGAAGCCCGCTATGCAAGATAGGCAGATTGTACGTTCTTTTAGGTACCTTACAACCATCGCATCGCATTGCTTTATTGCATTGCTTTACCCAATCAGGGCGAACAGCCAGCTGAACGCGCTGACAATTTGTATGTTCATTGAACACACGAACTAGCAAAGTTCAAGTTGAACTATTGTTCAACTCGAACATCGAGCCCATGACTACAATACAGCACAGTAAATATTGGGGGGATACAATATACACTATGTAACCCACCATATTGCAATTTACTCTAATGTAGCACAATATAGCATAATCCCTTGTGCTGTATTGACTTGGCCTTTATTGGGAGGGGCTGGCACATTTGAAAACCACCATGATTGACACTTCTAAACCACTTAACCATTGTTCAAACACCAGGAAATGCATGATTGGTATTTAGGTGCTATGGCAGTAAATGATCACATTCATTTGTGATTTTTTTGCAAACCACAAAATGATTTGAGTTTGAGTTCAGCTCATGGTCGGCCCCATCCTAAAACGTTTCCCTATTTGTTATATTAAAAAGTTAAGAAACATAAAATGATACTTCTAAATTTGTTTCAGAGTTGCAAGCACAGTCCTTTCATAGATAGCAACCCAGGTAAAAAAAATGTATACTGTATATATGTAAAATTAGCTTTTGGGGAGATTCTAAATTAATTCTGTAGTCCTGTCAAATTAGCCTAATGCTGTATAGCTGCAGTAAATTGAAGTGTGATACCATTTTCTGAGCAGTTATCTCTTTGTATCAAAATACTGTCTACTGAAACATTCAGGGACTAGGAATATTCTCCCTTATTCTCTCTGACATGTCCTGTAAGTTTCTTAGGTTTCTATTTTAATATATATATA
>NW_017307424.1:109165-112935 GCF_000935625.1 Nanorana parkeri | reverse complement strand
CCCTCCACATTTATGAGTGCTTTTGTGTGCACCTGGATACACATTTTTGTCATGTCCATGCATGTTGCATTGGTCATGCTCATCCATTTGTAGTGAGCACTCAACAAGCATTGAACCTTGAAAAAAAAAAATAAACCTGCATATTTCAATGCAGCAGCTCATTTATTCTAAGATGCAGGTGCATATGTTTTGGTACGACACAAGCACACACACACACACACACACACACACACACACACACTCTTTACTTTATAATTTATAAGTAATCTTTGTTTACAGATGTGACATCACTACTTTCACATATAAGATACGTTCAGACAGTTGGGACATTGCTACTCTGCAAAGGAAATGTGCATTGACACAAATGTTACATCACTATTACATTTCTTAGCAATAATAAATCATTAAACATTAGATTATATTTTACTATTCATTTTACATGTTTATGTAACTGCTTTTGGTAAACAACCATCACCTTTCATGATTTTAATGATGTGTTTTGCTTCTTTCTTGTCATTTACAGGACATATACATTTCTATCTGTTTTCAAAGGGGACAGAAAAGCAGTGCTGGAAAATTATGCCTTTCGTCTTCAAATCTTTATGTCAGATAAATATAGAGCTGTGAGATTCAGTTTCTGATGAGCAATATATGAAACTATAAACGCTTCTAGCGACGAACCAGGGTCTCAACTGTCAGCTATGATGGGCTTCTTGGAATCTTTGTGTTAGTAGATCATCCATTCTCTGTTTGGAAAGGACTCTTTAAAACAGAAAAGGTGAGAACGGTGGAATATTACTTTTCTAAGCAAAAATGACAACTTAGTTTGGCTTGAAGCTATTTTATCAAGCTTAAAATACACACTCAAATGCATATGGCCATGTTTCACTGGCATAGCTGACATTGCACATTTCAAGGCAAATAATTACATTTATCTCAATGTTTCAAAGTTTGCAGTAATTTGATGTCATTAAAGAAAATGAAGAATGCCACTCTATCACACTGAATATAGAATGTATTTTTATCTGTACCAAACTAAGCTGCTTAAGGAAGAAAGCACAATGAACTGTTTTGAATTTTAAATGGAGATTCTGGGTAGATTGTTTTGGATTGGGTCAAAACCTTTATTAGGCTGGGCACACACCTTACAACCATCGCAAGACTTTTGTCTTGCGATGGTCGTAAGGTACTTAAAAAAAACGTACGATCTGCCTATCTTGCATAGGCAGATCGTACTTGCGATGATCGCAAACCACGCCCCCCCCCTGAGGCGTGATAGATATCAGATGATATCTATCATCTGATGACATGATGTTCAACTAAATCATTCCAACTAATCCCCAGTGTACTTATTACACACAATCACATGTGCCACAAAAACAGATGAATGGTAAATATACAAAAGCAATCCAAATATAAGATGGAAACTGCAATCCACATCAGTGCCCCAGACATAAATCTTCAATTAGGGATGCACTGATACACTATGCACAGCCCTAGTGACATGCCGTGCACATCTTCGATTACCCTACACATCCCCAGTGATCCCGCAATCCTCAGTGACACCACACATTCTGGGTGACCCCGCACTTCCCCACTGACACTGCACTTCCCCGCACATCCTCTGCGACCCCGCACATCTCCTGTGACACCGCACAGTGGCGATCTATCAAAACTGGAGCAGACATAATCTGAAGCAGAAAAAATGTGGAGCAGATATGCACTGCGGCCAATCAGCATCTCTCGCTCTCTCATTTTCAAATCTTACTTAAACTGAAGAGAGAAGCCAATGTCTTTTTCATTTATCATCAGTAAATTACAAGAATGGTGGGGGAAGGGGGGGGGGGCAAATTGAGAAACCTGGACTTGGGGCAGCAGAGAGTAAATCTGATCCTGGAGATCTGAGATAGACACACATGACACACCCCACAGGGAGGGACTACACGTATTACTCTCACATTCATGCTAAATACTCCCGCATAGATTACATTTTCGTGTCCCAAGCAGACCTCCCCAGACTTCAATCCTCAACGATAGGAAACATAGTGTCCTCCGACCACGCACCTATTTTGGCCACATTCTCGATCTTCCCCCCATCCCTACGACAATCCACCTGGAGACTAAACACCTCCTTACTCAAGGAAGTGCAAAATATTGACACAATCACAGAGGAATTGCAGGAATACTTCGCCTTTAATGCTACAGGTGACACACCCCCCATGATCACGTGGGAAGCACACAAATGCTACGTCAGAGGGAGAATCATCTCCCTTGCGGCGAAGCTGAAGAAAACACGCCTGGCACAAATACAGACCCTCAAAGCCACAATCAGACCTGGAAACGACCCACAAACAATCCCTGGCCCAACGCGACTTACTCACACTGACCGATGCCAGACAGGAGCTCTTGAGCCTACTGACAACCAAGATCAGACGGACCTTCACCCTGCGCACAGGTTACTACTACTCGGATGGAGACAAGTGTGGCAAGCTCCTAGCCAGAGCGGTACGTACGAAAAAATTTAGCTCCCACATCCATAGCATTAAAAGCTCCCCCTCCAAACTCACACACTCCCCGCCGGAGATAGCAGCCTGCTTTCAGGAATATTATGCTACACTCTACAACCTAACCCAAACGTCCCAAACAGACTCCAATACCGACGACCGCCTAACCCAAATCCGCCAATACCTACGGAGAGCCAACATGCCTTCCATAGACGAGACACTACTGGCCTCCTTAGATAAACCCCTCACCGAAGAAGAACTCCAGACCTCTCTCAAACAATCAAAACCAGGCAAGAGCCCGGGCCCGGACGGCCTTCCAACACAATACTACAAGTCCTTCTTGACTACACTACTACCTCACATGTTAACTGCCTACAATTCCCTCCAAAACAATATACACCCCCCTCCACAACACTTAGAAGCTCACATAACCGTGATACCAAAGGAGGGGAAAGACCCACAACTCTGTACCAGCTACCGACCCATTTCGCTCAACGTAGATCTGAAGATCTTCACGAGAGCCCTGTCGAACCGCCTTCTCCCCCTGCTACCTGACCTGATCACCCCTAACCAGGTGGGATTTATCCCCGGCAGGGAAGCCAAGGACAGTACCACGAGAGCACTCAACCTGATCCACTGGGTACAACAACGTAAGCTGGAGACACTGGTGCTGTCCACGGACGCGGAGAAGGCGTTCGACAGGGTGGCCTGGGACTTCATGTTCGAGGTCCTCCAACACATTGGCCTACGAGACCGCATGACCCACTGGATTCAAGCGATTTACTCCTGCCCCAGAGCTAGAGTCAGGACGATGGGCTGTCTCTCTGACAGCTTCCAGATTTTTAACGGGACTCGTCAGGGATGTCCTCTATCTCCTACCCTCTTTGCACTTGCACTCAAACCCTTCATTAGACTGGGTCCAATTGTACCCAGAGATCACAGGCATCGCGATAGGCCCCACAACCCACAAAACGATGGCATACGCAGATTCCCTACAATTCGGGAATGGTTGACCCAAGTGGGCCATGTCTACGAAATGGAGGAGCTAATAGCCACTAAACTAGACATGCTAGATAAATTTTGCTCGCTATGGGCTTGTTGGACCTATTTTGTTAGTACTACCGACCTCACTACTCTACACTGAGCTACCATTGGACCAGACGTACCCTACACACCTTGATCGCCCCTCACACAATATTAAATCCTGAGCCACATACTAGACCCCATGTTCCCTTTACACCCCTGCACCCGACTCCCATACACCTC
>NW_017307424.1:82136-109155 GCF_000935625.1 Nanorana parkeri | reverse complement strand
CCCCCCCCCCCATTTACCTACTGTCTCCCCCATCACCCTGCATTCACAAACCGGAATCACCTCGGCTACCCGGAACCACAATCCTCCCGACGTATGGCAAAAAGGGGCACCGATTACCCGCAGATCGTCCTCTCTGGGCTACTTCACTAAACACTATAAGAATCCGGGTGATGCCATGCCACTTGATGTATCAACGACACCCCAGGATTTGCCCGATAATCCTAAAATATCGTTGTGGACACTCCCGGAATCCTTGGTTAAATGAGACTCTGACTAACACTCCTCCCTTATCGATCTATCCCTTTGTCCCCCCTCTTTCCAACCCATCTCCTGGTCTCCTACCCGACATTTAAAAAAAAAAAAAAAAGACACACAAGACACACAGAGAAGGTCTACAGAACACAACAAGTGCAGGAGATAACACACACACACACAGAACACAGTGACAGATATTGTCACACACACAGCTATGAGGAGATATTGCAGATATTGCAGTTCACAGATAACCCAACCCTCAGAGATACGGATTGAGGATCCCCTGGAGTGAATTTTGAATTTCTAGGATTCTGGCCTCTGAAAGAGTCTATTAAATAAAGTATGAAAAACAGCCCTGTGACTCCTGACAATGCACACACATATACTTCCCCCTGCACCTCTACATTACCACAAAAAAACACAAATCACTTACAAAGTTGGAAATGTCCTTCAAGCAGAAATGGTTTATTTTACATCCAATACAATATAATCTACACCAGTCAGCCATAACATTATGACCACTGGGAGGTGAAGTAAATACAATTGACTATCTCACTGCCATGGCTCCTGGAAGTGGGTGGGATATATTAGGCAGCAAGTGAACATTTTGTCTCTGAGGTTGATGTGTTGGAAGCAGAAAAAAATGGGCAAGTGTAAGGATTTGAGCAACTTTGCAAGTGGGGAGTGAAGGCTGGCCTGTGTAATTTAATCCAATAAAATATCTATTGTAGGTCAAATTCTCCAGATCTCAATTCAATTGAGCATCTGTGGGATGTGCTAGAAAAACAAGTCTGATTCATGGAGGCCCTACCTAACAACTTAGAGAACTTAAAAGATCTACTATTGATACCGCTCCAAGCTTTCTCCAGTGATGGACTGAAATCTCAATGCAAATTAGTAAACTAAACATGTGATTATAGTCCATTAGCCACTTCCAGCGGGTTCACATAAATACATGTCATCCGCTGGATGTGGTTATACCATGTTCTTGGTACCGTTTTAAACAGCAGATGATTGCTCTTTAAATACAAGTGATCCAGCATCTGTACAGGCACCAGATCACTTATACAGTGCGGTGCTGTGTGTCGCCCCCTCCGCCACCACAGGTGCCACCGTCTGCTTCCATGGGCCCCACTGTCCCCCTTGCGAGCCCAATACCGGAATGGTGGGTCTCCGCTGGTAGATCGGAGGGAGATCATCTGGCTTCCAGTCGCTGATCTCTGCTCTAATCACTGGACCCAGAAGTGATGTGCATTACATCACTTCCGGTGTCACTGTGCACATTCTCCTGCTCCTAGAGCCAGAAGAAGAAGCTGGTGAAGCAGATCTCCGCTTCATCAGCTTCTTAAGGGTCCCTAGGTGACATTAAGGGTCTGAAAGACCTCTGATGTCTTCATAAAGAGGACCTGTCACATTATATTTGCTATTACATAGGGTCTTTTTGGCCCCTATATGATAGCAATAAATGTAAAGGGTTATTAAACCCTCCCTAGCAAGCAGTAGATATTTGCAAAAAGGTTTTTTTTTTAAAACCACTTTAAAAGAGGTTTAAACTTACCTTACCTGTGTCTTCGCCGGGCGCTCCCAACCAAAAATCTGAAAAATTTGGGGCGGCCGCAAAGGATCTTGGGGCGGGGGCACACGCAGTTTGGATTTTCAGACAAGGAGAGACACAAAGTAAGTCTATGGACAGCGTGCACCCGCATGCAGACACTGTGGGACAGGAAGTGCCAGAGGAGCCAACACTGGATCGTAGAACCACAGTAGCGCTGGAGGGACAGCTGAAAAATACAGGAAAGAAGAAGATGATCGGATTAAGAGACAGAATTTAAGGTAAGTGCTTACACTAACATTGGGGAGGGGGAAAAATGTATCCTTTAATGTCACTTTAAGTGTAAAAAAAAAAATTGTAAAAATTAAAGTAACAGATAAAAAAAATATTTTTAAATGCAAAAAAAGTTTTAAAGCCCCTCGCCTCCCCACGTGTATGCACATACAACACAAACACATGTTGGATGCGCCTATGTGCAAAAATGAAATTTGCTCCACTCATGTTACATATCGCCATGAGTGTCAAAGTAAGAGCAATCATTTTAGGCCCATAAATCACTGTTAACACTAAACTGATGAGCAGTTAAAGTGTCACCTATGGGAAATGTTGGTTATTGTAGTTTTTCGTGGTTTCACGGACACAAGCATTTTTAAGGCTTGACATGTTTGGTATCTATTTACCCGGTGTGAGACCATCTTTTATATTTTACTAAAAAATAATTGGGTATTATATTCTGTTTCTGTGCTCTAGTGTATTTTATCCTAAAAATACTTGTTTGATAAACATTTTCGCAAATACCGTGTGACATACAAAATTGTAACTAGCATTATTTTATTTTACAGGGCCTCTGCTTTCTGAAAATATATAATTGTTTGGGGGTCTGAAGCTGTTTTCTAGCCACAGATTGTATCATGTGTGTGCAAATGTAAGCAATTGCTGCGGGCAGGAACTTTGAAATGCACACAGGGACTATGGGGGGAACAAAAGTAGCCACCCTACAGAAGGAAGGACAGTGTCAGCACAAATTCAGGGATGATTTGAGGTTGTACAGCATAGTGATACACAGATATGCTACATTTTTGTTAATAGTTAAGGTACTTGAATTTATTTTTAAGATTTAACTTCTGAGTTGTGTCACTTTAAATACTGTAGTAACAAAGCTGTTATCAGAGCCATGTAGAGTATCAGAATATTTACTGTCACAGTCATCACTATTTATCTTGCAAAAATGAACCCCATATACTTGTCTCTAGAAATGTTTTTAAAAAAATCACACCCTATCCAGCCTCAGCTGTTCCATTAGCAGTGATTTATACTGTGGTATACTCCCAGCCACACCCTGTTCAGACCTGAGAGGCAGCAATGACAATTTGAAAGAACCATCTGATTGATAGCCTTTTCTGATCCTCAGTCTGGTCAAACATAGTTACATCTACAATTGAATTTTTTGAGATCTCATTGATAAATTTGTGGAGCAACTGTAGGGCCTCAGTCCTGCATTATGAGCCTGAATAGCATGTAGGGTTTTCTTAATAGATGGAGGATATGCTGGCAAGTTTGGATTTAAAAGAACCTAGTTCTGGTGTAACCTTCTTTACTTTTGTTAGCAATATGTATAAAGGTGGCCATACACTCTACAACCATCGCAAGACTTTAGTCTTGCGATGGTTGTACAGGGATTAAAAAAACGTACGATCTGCCTATCTTGGACAGGCAGATCGCACTCTCGATCATCGCAAGCCCGCCCCCCTGAGGGGCGGGCTTCCGATGACCGCAATGCTGAACGGGCAGTGTGCGCACACTGGCCCGCTCGGCATTTGTCTTCCGAGCACCGTTCTAACAAGCCGAGAATCGTACGATTGCCGGCTGGTTTTCGAACATGCTGGGTACAGTACAGTACAGTAGAAACGGTCGCACGTCTCCGTTCACACTGCTCGATTATCGTACGAAAAACCGATCGCGTACGATAATCGTGCAGTGTATGGGCACCTTAAGACTATATTTCTTTGGAATCCCAGAAGGATGAGTATTATGGTAGTTTTACTGTGGTTGATTTTGTTTGAAGCAATAGTTAATTTAGTTGGTAGGGATAGGTCATTTAATTAATTAGCAAGGGTTAATCACCCTAACAACTGGCACAAGACTCTGGTTCAGTTAGGATATAGGGTGTAATTGGAACATTTAACATTGATATATGTCCCTACGTGATTGTCCCTACAATCACTTAGGGACATATATCAGGCAATAATCAATGCTGGTGTTTTTGTTGTTGTTTTGTATAGAGTACAAAAGGATTAGAACCCATGTCAGGTTTGTATTGCTACACACTCCTCTTAACTCTCTTATTTTGCTGGTCACCATTGTCTTCTCGCCAATGGGCCACGGATGGCAAAAATAAACTTCCTGGGGTTGGTTTGACAATGTCTTACTCTATTAAGCACTAAAAAAGTTTGAAATATACATAATCTTTAAACTTAGGTTTGGGTGAAACACTTTAGAAGGAGGAGCCTACAGAGGTGAAAGAGACCACCATATAATATATAATAATATAATATATAATACAATTCAAAACAGGATAGTATTTGGAGCACAGTGTTATTTCTTCATGAGGTTTTTTACAAGTGCTAGTTGGATTTACCAGCATAACCTATGTTCAAAACACGAGGACATGTGGCCACATGAACATTTGCTTAGAGAGGTGCACTTTCTACATAATGCAAGTCAACCTGTTTTTTAAATGAACTGTAATCACCACAAGGCTTACAAGGAAGGTTTTTTGTACATTAGTTGACAAAAATATGGGCCAATTTATAGTAATGTTAAAAATAATCCATGAGGAACAGGGTAGTTAATTCCTTACAGTATCACTTGTATTTGTAAAAAAATAAATAAATAAAACAATTACATTTGGAGAAGCTTGTGTTTTACAAATTACAACTACTACAAGAACAAATTCAAATACTACACACAAGCCAATGTGAGGGCAGTGACAGTATAAAATGCAACAGGTACTTCTGCTTTTTAAAATCTTAGGCACTGTTCAAGGTAGTCTGCACAAATCTTTAATCAATAAAATGAATAGTTGATTTACTATAGGGAGTCTTGGCTACTTAATGTAGTTGATACTGCATTCTGTATACTGTAGATGTGTGAGCAACTCCAAGCTGAAAATAATAGCTAACGACATATCTAATCTAATGTTAAAAGGAAAAATAATTAGTGGAAGACAGATACTGAACACAACCACCAGAATACATTTAAAACTTTGCATATGCATTACTTTTTTATTTTACAGAACTTTAAAAAAGTCAGAAGACATAACCACTGTTAAAGATTTTCTTTATGTACTGTATACTTTATTGTAAGCTACAACATAGTATTGATGCTAGTGTTGATGCTTTATTTGTTTGTACTGTAAACCTAAAGACAGTGAGGGCAATATATCAAAACTGGAGCAGACAAATCTGGAGCAGCTGTGCCTGGCAACCAATCAGCTTCTCTCTTGCATTTTTAAAGCTTAACTAAACAAACTGAAGAGAGAAGCTGATTGGTTGCCAGGCACAGCTGCACCAGATTTTGTCTGCTCCAGGTGTGATAAATTCCCCTCAGTATGTTTAAAGGTGGCTTGCGATCATCGCAAGTACGATCTGCCTATGCAACATAGGCAGATCGTACGTTTTTTTAAGTACCTTACAACCATCGCAAGACAAAAGTCTAGCGATGGTTGTAAGGTGTGTGCTCAGCCTTAAGGTGCCCACACACCTTACAATTTATCTGCAGATTTTCTGTGGTCAGATGGAAAAGGTGCAACAGATTCCTCCATCTACATTAAACTGTGTGGATGGAGGAATCTCCACCTGGGCCAATCTGTTCCACTTTTTCCATCTGACCACAGAAAATCTGCAGATAAAGTGTAAGGTGTGTGGGCACCTTTAGACATGTGCAATTTGTTTCATTCTGAATTGTATTTTGGATAAATATCTGCAAATTCGGACATTTGGATTCACATTTTCTGATAACAAAAATTTCGGATTGCATTTAAACATTTTTACGAATGTCATTCTAAATGAATTTTTGATAAAAATAATTTAAATGAAACAGCATGGAGTCCCCTCCCCAATTCAAACTGGATCCTTTAGAGCTGGTAAGAATTTTATGGGGGACCCCAACACCCAAAAAACCCCTCTAAAATCCCTTACCACAACCTTTATCTGAGCAATAGCCTGGCAGAACAGGAAAGGGGGCGAGAGCGTGCGGCTCCCTCTCCATATCAGACCACATGCCCTCAACATTAGTGATGGGCTTGATGTTCAAATCAAACGTGAGTTTGCCTGCCGAGCTCCCCGCAAGGCACTGTGCCTTGTGAGCCCTGATTGGCTAAAGCCTTGCACCTGACCGCAGGTCAGGTGCAAGACTTTGCCCAATCATAGCTCACCTGTTACAACTGCAAACAGTTGGGCAGAGCTAGCTGTCACTGCTAGCTCTGCCCAAATGTTTACTTGTTGCCGGCATCTGTCAAAATGCCATCCTGCCGTGGGTGTTTGTCGCAAGGGGCAGTGGTCGCCGGGTTTTTAAAATGATTATTTCTATTTTTTATTTTGTCGAGTCATCGTGGACAACCCTGGACGTTGTGATTGACGCTAGATTACGTTGGTGGATCCATTTTTGTGTGTTTTTTTAATGAAAATACCAGTCAAAAACTTGTCTTTTGGTTTTGTTTTTTTCAAATAAAGGATTTTTTCAAAAGTCTGGCCTTTTTTTCTCCCAATTTTATTCAACCCTTTAGTGACTGGGTAGGGGTACAAGTACCCCTTACTCATTCACAAGGGGGGCGCAACTGGGTGAATAAGCCCCCTACCCTCACCACCAATGACTCAGGGCTTCTGGGGAAGAGACCCTTGTGACCCTGGAAAAGCACCCTCCCAGTGCCGAGGGCATATGGCCTGGTATTGCAGGGAGGGGTGTGTCCCCCCCTTTCCTGCCAGGCCTACGCTCAGATCAAGGGTCTGGTATGGGATTTTAGCGGAGACCCCACTTTTTTCCCCCCATTTTGGGGGGGTGGGGTTCCTCCTTAAAATTCCTATCAGACCTTAAATGCTTGGTATGAACTTAAGGGGTAACCCGACACACTTTTTCTTTACATGGGGTCCCTCCTAAAAGTCCTACCAGACCTTGAGGGTCTGGTAGGACTTTTAGGGGTAACTGCACGTTTTTTTTTTGTAATGTCATTTTTTTCTTTAAAAACTTCATTTTTGCTGCATCAGGTTCTATACATTGTACAGATGTGCCACTTTACAGGCAGTTTAAGGGGACCCACCAGGCATGATATTTAAAGGAATGCTTCATTGTTATTGTTTTACTTCAAGTGATGTTAAAATCACTGCTCCTTTAACCACTTCTGGGCCGCAACGCGTCTATTGACGGCGGCTCGCAGAAGTGGTTAAAACAAGAACTGCAGCAGCCGTGTTCTTGGTGTCTTGGTGTCGTTTTTAAAAGCATATGATTGCTGTTAATGTACATCTGTGATCCGGCATCTGTACAGCCACCGGATTGTTTGTACCATGCGCCCCCATCCCGCGCCGCCGTTACCTTCCCTGGGCACCGATGTTCCCGTGCGGCGCCCAGGAGTGGCTCGGTGGGTCTCCCCGCTTCCAGCCACTGATCTCTCCTCCGATCACTGGACCTGGAAAGGATGTGTATTACATCACTTCCGGTGTAACCTGTTACAGCCTCTTGCTCTTAGAGCCAGGAGATGAAGCTGGGGAAGCAGATGTCTGCTTCCTCAGCTTTTTTGGGGTCCCTAGGTGACATTAGGGTTCTGAAAGACACTTGGAAAATAAAAAAAATGCCAAAAAATGTTATTTTTTAAGTCCCCCTGCACCCCACATGCATGCAAATAAACACGGAAACAGGTGTTGGTGCGCCTACATGCGAAAACAACAATCACGCTACACATCGCTGTGAACGTCGGACTGTTAGCAATAATTCTAGGGCCATCAATCATTGTTAGCGCTAAACTAATGAGCGGAAAAAGCGTTTTAAAATGTTCCCTATGGGAAATTTGGGGTATTTACTTTTTTTGCAGCTACGCGGGCGAACGCAATTTTAAGGCTTAAAATTGCGTTCGCCCGTGAAGCCGCAGAAAGTGACACCCAAGGCAAACGCCTTGTTTGCCATGCGGTGGATACGCCCCTGCCTCTTCCCTACAACCCTGGCCCAGTGCTTGAGGGGATCTGGGGGCAGGGGGGCTTATAGTAATCATTTTTTGCTGGCGTCAGGTATTTTTTCTTTTGGCGAGTCAGCGGCCGTCATCCATTGTGATTGATCTGGATCTACATTACTGGAAAATGTTATTGACATTTGGATTACATAGATGGACATTTTTTCTTTTGAATTGTGTTTTTTTCAAGTAAGGGATTTTAGGGGAACCCCACTTTTTTTTTAGTTTTTTTGACATTTGGATCCCCAAAAACTTCTACCAGATCTTAAGGGGGGGGGTGGAGGGCTACGCTGTTTTTTTTTAAATTAGTACTGTTTCTGTCAAAAGTTAAAAAGAAAAATTTCACTTTTTTTCTAATGTCAGTTTGCTGCAATGAAAATAAGTTTGAAAATATAATTTAACTCATCTGAAATTAACAAAAATTATGGATTCATCCAAATCCCAAAATGAGTTGATGAATTGAAAAACTAAAATTACGAAAAATCTGAAATTAAAGCAATTTTTTTGCCGGTGCGTATTTGTCATCATACCCTATTGTATACGGGTTTCTAACACAATTCTTTTTTGTAAATCTGTTGTAAAGTCTCTTACCTGAAGGTCATGTAACTAACTGCACTTCCTATTGCAGTTGGCCAATGGATTTTCCATTTAATAAACCTGATAGGCAGCCCAACAGCCCATACTGAAAAATAGACTTGTGGTTTACATACACTTTACGTTCTTAGTAAAGCACTGCTTAGTAATCCTCTAAAATACACTGGTCACCCCAATACCCAAAAAACCCTCACTGGACCCCACCAACCTTAACAATCTCAGACTAATCTCCTTTTTCCCAATTACCTCCACACTCCTAGAATGCTTAATCTACAACTGTCTGAGCCACCACCATGAATTTAAGTATGCCTGAATATTATTTTCGTATATTCGGGCATATAATACATTTGTTAATTCGTACTAATCGCAGAATCAACTGGATTTTGTTGATTTGCAGGTTCCACCGAATCCAAATGCACTTGTCTACTCACTAATGACTTACTAACTGCTAAGAACAATGGCCACTGCTACTTACTCTTGCTATTAGATCTTTATCTTAATAATCATTTATGAAGCCATCCACAACTCTGCCCTGGCTATATCTCCAACCTTGTTTCAAAGTATCACCCTAACCATCTGGTCCACTCTTCCAAATACCTCCTGCTCTCTTGCTCCCTTTATCAACTCCTCCAAAGCTTGTCTCCATGACTTCTCTAGAGTCTCTCTCATCCTCTGGAACTTCTTACCCAAAGCTGTCCATCTATCTCCTACTATGACTGCCTTTAGGTGATCCCTAAAGACTCATCTCTTCAAGGAAGCCTATCCCGCCTCAAACTAACCACTGAACTATCACTTTCTCAAACAATTCATCCCCATACCTCCTTGTGTATCATTTACCCCTCCCTTTTAGATTATAAGCTTCCATGAGCAAGGCCCTCCTTACCATCTTCTCTTGTATTGTAATTATGTCTTCCTTATAATGTAAAGTGCTGTGTAAACTGTTGGCGCTATATACATTATATAATAATAATATTATTATTATGGGTCCTGTTATCCTCTGCCTGAGACTTATTAAAGCTCATGAAAAGCTTTAAACATCCAATTTCTGTGATGCTATATACAGGACATAAAGGATAATTTAATAGGGAAAGGCAAAAAAGAGAGATATCTGTTAAAAAATCAGTCAAGGCAACAGGACTTGCTGTATTATTCTTGAAGATGTTTCACTGGACATCTGACCAGCTTTCTCAATTCACAATTACTTGTACAAAAAATTATCTGGGAATAAATATGGTGTATGTCGCACCAATCCACATAATCTGTTAGTGTTAATTGCATTTGCATAATTGGAGTCTAGGAGGTGTTAATAACCTGCCCAGAGAAATTCCAAGAGAATTTTGGTACAATTCATTCTGAATTGAGAAAGCTGGTCGGATGTCCAGTGAATTGTATTCAAGAAAAATACAGCAAGTCCAGTTGTCTTGACTGATTTCTTTTACAGATATACCATCACCTGGATGAATGAGAACCTTCACAAACAAAAAAAGAGAGTTTTATCTTCCCTAAATGTCAATGTTATCTGCGAGAATTTATCAACATTTCAAAAGTTTGTCAAATTGAAAGTGTTTTGGTGGCTTTTAAAAGTACAATAAGCTTTCAATGGCCCTTAAGGGTCAGAGAAGCCCCTTTTAACTATCCTGGACCCATTCTTGAGACAAAAAATGTCCCCCTATTATTTTACATTTTTCCCACAAAGCAAAAAAATGGAGAAAAGTGCACAAAAAGGAAAAAACACAAATACAAACAACACTAAATAAAACCAACAAAATTATCCTAATACTACACTGATTGGATAATATGGAGGTATGTGTTTATTCCTGGAATAGTTAATTGTTTTTAATTACAATTTGCTACTCCTCAGTTGAAGTTTATCTTTTAAATTTTTTCCCAAAGTCTCAGAGATTGGGAGGCATTTGCATTAATACATATTATGTTGAGGTTAACTTCGGAATATCCACTGATATTACCTTGATTAAAAGTGACACTAAACTGTAGTAGTGGCTGTATATCCTCAAATCATCTCTGAATTGGTGCTGCCACTTTCCTTCCTTCTGGA
Source organism: Nanorana parkeri (assembly GCF_000935625.1). Classification (NCBI taxonomy): domain Eukaryota; kingdom Metazoa; phylum Chordata; class Amphibia; order Anura; family Dicroglossidae; genus Nanorana; species Nanorana parkeri. The sequence goes on along the minus strand of NW_017307424.1, from coordinate 98,478 downwards.
AGATGGCTACTTTTGTTCCTCGTGGCCCCTGTGTGTGTTGTAAAGTAGCCACTGCTTTAAGCTCACTCCCATGATAGACTAAAATTTCAATACAAAATAAGTGACCAAAACCTGAGATTGTAGTTCATCATGGGAGTGAGCTTGGAGCCGTGGCTTCTTTACAACATACATAGGGACCATGGGGAACAAAGGTATTCACCATCCAGAAAGAAAAGCAGTGACATCACCAATCTGGATATGATTTGAGGATCTACAGCCGAGTGATACACAAATACAATTTTGTTATTAGTTAAGGTACTGGAATGCTTTTTTAAGATTTAACCTGAGTTTATTGTCACTTTAAACCATGCAATCAAAAAAGTAAATTCCTTCAAAACCAAAATGGCTAGTCACTGCATATTGGAAATGTTACCAGTTGAATTGGAGAGCACTGGGCAGACTATATTCCTCCCTCCAAAATAACAAACGCTTTAAGATTGCCTTCTTTGTATAGCTAATATGAATATTAAAGTTGCATGTTGCCAAAAATATTACATTTTAAAAAATATGGCAAGCTTAGAACAAACCACAGGGCGTTGTATAGTGAGGTCTGAAGTGGCTAACCTGGGCACACTTTAGAGCTGAAGATCTGTTTAAGACATGTATTATCAAGGTGCAGTTGTCTGGGTAAGGGGATTTGGGACCCATCATAAAGTATATTATTGAGTTTAGTGTGAAGAAGGTTAATTCGGAATCTAGCAGGATAAATCAAGAAGGATGTAAAGAAAGTACATAGTTTTGAGGATTAGTTCCCATCAGTCAGCTGGGGCAAGGTGTTGAATCTGGAAAAATATTGGCTACACAGATTTGAGGAAGTTTTTCACATCACTAGATACACTATATCATACATTTCCCTAATCAGTAAAAGCTTTAAATATGCCTTATTATTAAAGAGAGTCCTTGCCCAGCACCATGAATTATTTACTTCAAGTGTTGTGCAATGTCAAGTAGCTTCAAGCTCTTTGGTACTTGAGATCCATTCCCCCCTGTTGGAACAAGGTGCTTCTAAACATGAAACTCCCATCTGATAACCATCTGTTCTTTTTTAAGGTAAGTACTCAACATGTCAAGGATTTCCTTAAATGATCCTTCAATATATAAGTCATTAATGACAATTTAGCCATAATTCATAATGTAAGAGGTAAAGATCAATTAATTTGCTCTTATGATGTAAGTTAACCTTCTCTGAGTGTGTCCTGGCATAAAATCAAAAGGCTGCATGTGTTATATGATATGATCATTTTGTTTTTCTACAATAATAAATACAAAATATTTTTATGTGTCTGATATTTGAACAGATTTTTACAATATTTGCACCTAAAGTCATTTTATAATACAGCTGAAAACCTTCCATTATTAGAAGATATTTATTTTAATTTATTCAAATACTGATGGCCCATTTCTCCATTGTACTTAACCTGCAATGCCAAAATATGTGAAATAATTAGCTCTTAGGAAACCTATATAGGCTTAGTGATATTTAATATAACATTGTTTCTTGTTTGTTTTCATAATTTCCCTTCCACCATCTTGCTTACTTTACCCAGAGAAATTGATAGGACCAGGCAGCCTACTATGTGGCTCAGAGCTATAGTGACTTGTGAATTAGCAAAATATGCAAGCAATGTTTGCATTGCGTATTCATTATTACATTGTAACAATATTTGTACCATGTGTTTTACTTCATTTTGGATGTGGGATAGGAACTAAAAGTTGACCTTCTATGACAAACAGAAGGTCTGCTTTATTGACATCCCTTCCCCCAAACACAAATAGCGGTCAGCGCTTACCATTCATTAATGAAAGGGTTAACCTTTTTCAGACACCCGCTACCTTAATATCGGGTGTCTGAGAGTCAAAGCAGAGCCGCAAACATGCCGGCAAAAGCCGGCATTCTGACAGCTCGTATAGATCTAGAGAGATATCTCTCAGATCGTATAGTGGCTTTTTTTATCACTTTCAGGAATAGATACATAGTGTATCTATTCCTGAAAGAAGAATGTTTCAGTTTTCTGATTGTTGTTGGAACATTCAAGAAAACCTTTAATTAGTGACAGCTGAATCCTGAACTGCTACAGGATCAGTGTCACTAACTTATTATTGGCAGTTCTGGAGTTTGAAACAGCCTAATAACCAAAAATGTATTAATTTATCTAGCAGTAATAGTGAGATTAATTCACAATGACTGCTTGATATAATTAAATAAAAAATGTAAAAGTTTTAAAAAAATAGTGAAAAGTGTAAAAAAATTAAAAATAGTGAAAAGTGTAAAAAAATTAAAAATAGTGAAAAGTGTAAAGAAAAAAAAAAGTGTAAAAAAATAAAAAAATAAAAGGACAAATAAATGCATGTATTTATTGCATTTTTTTTAGCTATGCTGGTTTTGTAAAAAAAATACTACAAATCAAAACTGGGAAAAAAGTGTTTTTTCTTACGTTTTTTCCTCTTTTTTTAAATATTTTATTTGTCCTAAGTGAGGCGTTAGACACACATATGTGATATAAATATGTAGCCCTATCTGTCCTCTAAAAAACAATATGTAATATGTGTGGGTGCACTTTGTAAGAAAGTATATTACTGATGTGGAAAAATCACACAGCAAAAATGTCAAAAGTGTGTCAGTCATTTACGAACAGAAACTAAAAACAAGCTCAGTCATGAAGGGGTTAAAGTAAACAGTGGCCCTGATTATGCTTCTGGAAATAAATACAGGGCATGCTGGTCATGCAGTTTACTACAATGTCACATACTGAAAGAAATATGTTATTTTTTATAACAACATAAACTTCATCATGTTGGTCTATGCAGGTGGCAATAAATCAACATTTGTTCTCCTTTGCATTGACATTTAGAGTCTTGCTGGATATATTTTTGATTTATAGAATAACATAGGTCTGCTAGGCTTCCTGAATTCCAAAGGTAGTCTTAAAATGTAGAGAAACCTTATACTGGGGCTGATGTAGCAAACAACAACAAGAAAATGCCTTGTTGTCCACAATGCACCAGGAGTCCTTGTTTATTTTCAGACCTGGAAATGAAAGTTGGAAGCTGATGGTTATGGGCAACATGACATATTTTTAATAGCACACTATTTGCATCAGCCCCATTATCCCAGTTGGAAGTTTTATTTAAGAAAGTAACTTTGCATAGTTACTTTGATTGTTATATTTATTATAAAGCAGCTTGCCTTGATTGATTGATTTTTTTTTTCCAGCAAGTGTCATCTGTCATCGTGTTCCATTCACAAGCTATGATTAAGTGAGAAAGCTGTTCTTTGCTGATATGAAGGGTAGTGTGTTAACTACTCTTTTTCATTAAAAATTCAGACAAGGGAAAAGCAATGAAAGTAAACAAAATAACCATCTCTGTTTCCGCAGGACATGGTTTGGGATTAGAAAATATGTTTTCAGTTTAATTCCTCACCCTCCCTATTAGCAACTCCATCTGTTGTCTGCTATAGGAATTGTGTGATCAGAGCAATGTTAGCCACATGCTGAAGAGTAACTTTTAGTTCATTAGCCATAATTTTAAGAAATCAAAGACTAGGCATTCTAAAGCATTTTTTCATTCTTCCAACACGTTTTAATACAGTCGAGGAGCGTTTTATTGTTTTTAAACTACAACCTAAGTTGCCAGGTGTTAAATACCTTACACTTCAGAAAAATCTTATAGGTGCACCTTCCCTTATACTGAGTAGGCTATTTTAGCATTATCAAAGACATGCAAATTATTTTTGCATTTAATTTAGCTTTGACTCAATGGTGTTAGATTCCTAAAGATAAAGTTTGATAGTAACTGATACTTAGACTAATAATACAATAATAGCTTTCTAGAGTGTATCTTAGCAATTAATAATTCTGTTCCAGACAGTGGCGACTCTAGGAACAATATGTAGGGGGGGCACATAAGATACAACAGTCAAATCTGGGGGGGCACTAATAATTTTCATTGCATGTCGCAACCGCTGGCCACCGATGAGCTGATTTAATTGCAGATGGCATCGGCACCCCGCGTTTGCGACATTTAGTCCAACGCCGCCCACAATCCCGCATACCGCAACGGCCGAGCGCCGATGCCATTTGCAATTTAATCTGCTCTCGACGTCCGGCAGTTGTGGAATACAGCATGGACTGACTGGCAACTTTTAGCCCAGGGGGCAAGTACAACCCAGAGGCCCATGATAACTTAGCCCACCCTCCAGCTCTGCCTGTTCCCCCCGCCCCCAGCTTGCCACTTTTGGCATCCATGTAACACTAGTGTGAATGGTCGTGTGATGTGAGGACTATTGATGGGCTTGGGCGTGTTCGCAACTCCACGTGCCGAGCCCACCAGGAAGCTGACAGCGCCAATCACAGGTACTGAGACATTATCCAAGTCCTCAGCTGCAGAGGTCGGAATTTGTCTCAGTGCCTGTGATTGGCGCTGTCACCTTCCTAGCGGGCTCGGCACATTGAGCTGCGAACACGCCCGAGCCCATCACTAGTGAGGACTCAGTAAATCCATGAAAGGGGTGATTGGCTGGGGGAAGGTGCTCTCCTCCCACTGTGCTCCCTACATGGTTCTGGCCTTACTCCGCTCCATGTCTGGTACTTAGGCACTTTCACCCACTGTAGACTGCCGATGGCTATTTTGTAAATTGTAGGATGGTTTTATAGAAAATTAGCCAAAAGGAGGAACTTTATATTCTATGAAAAAAAGCCCCATAGTAAGCCCTGTCCTGCATGTCTGTAGAATACATAATCATTATGGTCACTGAGGTAGCAGTCACTGTATAAAACTTTATTAGTTGTTGCAGCTGCCTATGGTTACGGATAATAATATTTGTACCACTGGGTGAAATGAGTCCAAAGAGAATACTAATGACTATGACTTTGCAATAGCTTATCAACTGCAGCTTTTATATTTCCAGGCTACAAAGCTGGACACCATAGTTATTTTTTCACATATTTGGTGTCTGATTATTTACCTAATGACCATTAATAGCAGATTTATGGTAGCGCATATTGGTTTATTTAGGATGAAGGAGTGCACATGGATTTTTAACATATCTTACTTTGGATTTTATCCCATTTAAAAAAAAGGTACAACATCAAACACATACACCTTATATATGGTATTAAACATTTATGTGTACCCATTTTGTATGCACATGGATGTGAATTTAAAAAATGAGTGCCTTCCAACTTAAATGACTTTAGTCATAACACCATGAAAATTCTATTAAACACTATCAATTACTAATTGTGTTACTTTTCTCAACTGCTAAGCATCTTGTTTAGGAACAGAGAACTCCTACATCTAATACTGATAGAAAATTATAAATCTAACCTGGATTTGTATTCCCCTTTTATCAGCATACACATGAGCTATTGGAGTGGAGAAGCACAATACTGGTAGAAGCTGATTCAGAAAGTGCATCACATACACTTGGAATTATGTAGGTATATTACACAATCATTTTGAAATTACCTTTCTTATGTGCATTCCATTGCATGGTGCTTGCAGCATGGTTACAAAAAAGCATTGATCTATATGAATAACTGGCAATATTATATTACTTATAGTAGATATTTGAAACAGATGATTCAGATTTTTTAACATTCTATTTTGTTCATCCTGTACACACACACCAACACCCCCAAACATATCATTCACTTACATTAACCACTTGAGTACCCATGCCTTTGTCTCCCTAAATCCCCTATTTATCTGTTAACAATTTTTGAACACTTTCTTTCTATACTGAGGGATGGAGACCTGATCCAGAATCCCCATGCAGCAGCACATCACTTCTAGTAGTGATGTAATCAGCAGTATCTACTGCTGTATGGAGAGGATGTCAAGAACAACTTCACTGTGGAAGCGTGGTTTTGCTTTCACTTCTGCCGTGATGAGCCAATCAGGAGTGATCATAATCATGAGTTCCACCCAAACTTTAGCTGTTCACGAAAATCTGATAATCTATTGTGATTATTCTCTGCCATAGCAACCATTGCCAATAAAGCACATTCTAGCCACTGATCTCTGGTTCAGGTTAGAAGGGCTAATCATGGGGTTTTATCAAGTACCATAAGTACTATCCTTGTCACACTCCTTACCGATATGTCCCTTGTAGTGGGGGGTGCTCGCAGTGACCGCGGATGGCGCAGCGGATGTCAGCAAAAATGTAGAAATGTCACCAGCACACCAATCACAGACAGATATGCATATCTGTGTGTGTGTCACAGCAGTATTTTCAGTTGCTTTTTGGCAGCTGTAGCCCACATTTTTTAATGTTTTAATTTTTGTTTTCTTTCGGTAAAGTTTAAAAAAGGAGGTATGATGCATTGTTTATTAAATTATTTAAAGACTGCACACTATAATATTCTGTGTTCTTTTTTCGCAGTAAAATACATACACTGATTTTTTTCTATTTGAAAGGTTGGTTTGTGTGAGTCAACTTAACAATGTGGCTTAGTTATTGTTTTCAAAAACAATACATTTCCTTACTCCAGTATTTTGTAGCTCTTTTTTAATAGCTGGGCTTTTTGCGTCCTGCTGATGGACTAGTAAAAGTGTATTTTAAGACACTGAATGTACGCAGTACAATATTTAAGGTGTTTTTTTTCTATGAATAAAGTTCTTAATTTAAAAAATACACTACAATTTTTCATTTTATAATGGCTGTTGGGGGGGAACTTTTAAATATTAGGCATAGTACAAATACCTAAATGCTGAGCACAAAAAAATAATTTATGTGACTGTATTCACTCTTAAGCTGCCTGTACACCTTACAACCATCGCATGACTTTCGTTGTGCGATGGTTGTAAGCTCATTAAAATTTTGTGCGATCTGCCCATCTTGGAGGCAGATCATACTTGCATTCGTCGCAAGCCCTCCCCGCTTAGGGGAAGGCTTCCGATTATTGCAGTGCTGAGCGGGCAGTGTGCGCTTGCGCACACTGGCCCGCGCAGCATGCGTCTTCCGACCACACCACCAACCCGCCGAAAATCATACGATTTTCGCCAGGTTTTCCAGCGTGCTCGGAAGATGAAAGTCGTGCGACCTTACAGTAGAAGCGTAATAAGTACTATCCTTGTCGCACTCCTTACCGATATGTCCCTTGAAGTGGGGGGTGACCGCGGATGGCGCCGCGAATGTCAGCAATCAATTGCTTACAGTAGAAGAGGTCGCATGCTGCCCACACACCTGCCGATTATCGTACGATAATCGACAGGTGTATGGGCACTTAATGGTGATTTCTCTATTTTACAATGAATGGTGGGGTCCTGGTCCAAATGATTACAAATTTGCCACATTGCAAAAATCCCTTGGTGGAATTTGTAAATTTATATCACTGTAAGGTTTTTTAGATTTGCAATGGATGATGGGCATCCTGCACAAAATGGGGCCTAGCACAGTTTATTTAATAGCGCATATGTAGGCACTGCAACAGTTTTCAGGTGTTGTTGTTAATTAAACAAATACATGATACTATTACTTTTATAAATAAAAATCTGATAAAATGATCTGTCATTCCTGATAAAAATGTGGCCTGGGAATTGTACATACAATCACTACAATATATGCCTTTTTCTGTAAAACAATACACTATAGTTTTGATGTCATGCTTAACCCCCCCCTGGTACTTTTCTCTCAAACCATGGCATATTAAAGTTATTGATAATGTCTGAATTAAGTTGATGTCCTGTCAGGGAAATACATATAAGTGCAGGTACAAATACCTGCCATCACCATTACCAGTGGACCCAAATTATGATGCAATATTGCGACATTGGAGATGAATACATACAGACACCAAGGATATGATGAAGCTAGTCTGGTTTATTACAAAATTGCATTAACATGTACAGTAGGATGTACATAATGCATATAACTTCTGATCATTGGTCAACTTCAGATGGCAGTAATGACTTCATTGGGACTTTTCAGATATTTCAGTAACTTGGCATGGTGCCTTTGTCACAAGTTCCTTAGTGTTGTCTAGAAATTCAGAAGTCCCAATTTTTTCAAACACTCCTATGTCTCAAAACCAGATGTATGTCTCAAGATGCTCCAGACATTCCAAACTGATGGTAAAACATAAACAGAATAAAATAGACCCAATGTTAAAAAATATATGTTTACAAAGTCTTATAATTAATTTATTGATGCCATTTTTATGATGCCATCAATATGATGCCATTGTTCTTTCTCCCTAATAAGCTGACAAGTAATAGTCAGATTTTTATATTTAGTGCAGCATATGTTTCCATCATATGTGTACTACAAGAGATTCAATGTATGTATAGTCCAGGGGTAGGTATAGGTTTGTTAGTAACTGTGGCTCTCTCTATGCACTCAAGTAGTGTAAATCATAGCAGTGTGTAATAAAATATTGAAAACAGTAAGTTTGATTAAATCTGTCATGCGTAAAATAATCAAAATGTATTGTTTAACATGTTTGTCTATATGTCAGCTTATTATTAAAAAGAGAGGGATTTTTATAAAAGCGTATATATGTCTTAAAAAACAAAGTACACATTTTATGGGTAGGCAAATTAGTTATTGTCAAGTTGACTAATACCTACTAATTTGGTACATTTTGATCTGGGTTTCTACGTTTCAATGATCTCAGATTTTTAACGGGTCATATTTTAACCTGTTGCAGCACCACTATGTTCAGTGGTGTTGCCTTTTGCTTAGCATCTTTCGGACAGATGGTACATGAGTACCTAGTATTCCAGTATCAAGTATATTTTTACTGATTTGTGCACAGCAACAAACTTTCCCGCTGCATGCTACTTTATATTTTCTCCCTTCTCAGTCTCAGCTTCTTCAGCTGTGAAAAGTTAAGATCTGGGTTAGTAGCAGTGTCACAATATAAAAAGTTAAATACATTTTAAAATAAATAAAAAAAATGAATGTTGTAATTTAATAGATTAGTGCAGGGGTAGACAGCCTCAGAACTTCAGCTGTTGTGACATGATAGGATTTGTAGTTTCACCACAGCTGGAGTGCTGAGGTTTCCCACCCCTGGATTAGTGTGTAGGTATACATTGAGACAGATTACCTTAGTTGATTTCCTTTAATCTTAAGTTATCTAATTTGGTTATATACTATGTTAGCATTAAACTAAGGTTAAGATAACTAATTTGATAAATGCTTAATGTGGAAATTTTAAATTTACACAATTGTTTATTGACCACATTGCACAAATGTACAATATTTTTTTTAAAGCTGTGCATATCCTTGGTCTCTAATCAGAATTCATAGAAAATATATTTTATTAAAAATATTTGAGTATTATTAGTCATGCCAAATATTTTATTCATGAAAGACACACACATACATAGGTTGAATTAGATGGGCCTGTGTCTTAATTCAGCCTTACTTACTATGTCAAAACACATTTCTTGACATAGTCTAACCTACTTACATACATAACTTTCAAAAGAATATTTAACGGATTACTACAACACACTATCTGGTATAATACTGCCAAATTAAAAGTCACACTGGGCAGTTTAGATGACTTAACTTTAGAGCAAAAGATACCTTGGATCAACTAAGGTACTTCTTTCACAATTTCAATTAGATGCATAGATTTACCTTTCAAAATGAGCATGCTTGTTCCAAATCATATAATACCTAATATAATATCCAATAAACCTAATAAATTAAACAAAACTAAAGCATAGCAGACCTGAACTATGCAACTTCAGCGACAGGTTAGCATTAGCATATTCCATATTTCTATCTAGATAGGTTCCTTTGTGTGCTTGGTTGCTTGGATGGACTTGCATATACATACTTACAGTTTCACACTTGGAGATATTAGATATACAAAAGTGCTCTTATCAATAATATAATTTGACCAGTCTGAGAACAAAGACCCTACATATAAAAACATTGCAGATTGCAGTAGATACCACTTTTTTAGTTTGCTCTGACAGGGGTAGCAGGCAAGATAATGCTGCGGATTCTTTTTTCAATAATGTTTAGCACAAAAACACGATATAACAGTGCACCATCATATAACACAGTAATGTATATAGTAATAGTATGTAAAGACCCACAATTCCTTGTACTCATATGTTTATGTTATTGCCCTACACATACACTTACAGGTGACAAACAGGGATTGTGATTAAAACTTTTGTTTAATAAAGCAGGTATGATCTATATTCAATATGCATGGGATTCTCTAATTGTAGTTGCTGAATACTTGCTTGTTCTTTGAGATCACAAAATCACTGTATACCCAAATATTTGTTTCTTTATGCCCCAGTACTATTTTTTTAATATTTTTTTACAAAACTGTTTTTTGGACATCAAAGAAAATGTGCCATACTAGCCAAAGTATAAGTGGGTATTGTGGGTTTTCAAAAAGCACCCTAGAATTTTTTACTAATGAATGTAAAAAGATTGTGAAGTATAGGTGCAAAACTGTGAACGCTGCAACTTTATTCACAGTGGCTTAGTGGGTAGAAATTGCAGCACTGAGGTCCTCCAACTGAATCTCAGTCAGGACACTATATGCATTTAGTTTGCATTTTCTCCCTGTGATTGCATAGGTTTCCTACAACATTCCAAAGACATGCTAGTAGGCAAATTACCTGGTTAAATTGGCCCTTAATATGTGTACGCATGCATGTGAGATAGGGACCTTAAGGTGCCCATACACCTTACAACCCTCGCAAGACTTTGCGAGTGTTGTAAGGTGTGCGTGTGTGCACACCTTACAACGGGCAGTGTGCGTGTGTGCACACTGGCCCGTTCGGCAGTTGTTGAACAAGCAGGCCACTAACTAGCCGAGAATTGTACGATTCCCGGTCGGTTTTCCAGCCTACTTGTTCGACGGAAGAGGTGCGACCGTACAGTAGAAACGGTTGCACGCTTTCCATACACTGCACGATCATACGATCGCGGGATTTCCCGCGATTCTCGTACAGTGTATGGGCACCTTTAGATTGAAAGCCCCTTGAGAGCAGGGACTGATGTGAATGCCTATTATGTAAAGTGCTGAGTAAATTGTCGGTACTTCATAAATACCTGTATAAAAAAAGAAGATATGTTCGAACTGTTAAATTTTCAGGACAAGCCTTTTGAAAGATCAAAATCATGACTTTAAAATGTTGTTCTCTAAAAGCCTCAAAGATCACAACAAAGACTCTACAATCGGGTCTCAGCCTGTTTCTAATAGCTTAGGTAGAAACACCTGCTGATTGTGTACATTAGAAGGATAGCAACCTGCCAAGATCTTCTCTTATATAAACTCCCACTACCCGTAAAGTTATTCATTCTCTAAGATCCTCATCGATCACAACAAATACTGTACAGTTGGGCCTCAGCTTGTTTCTAACAGCTTAGAAACACCTGCTAGTTGCATACATTAAAAGGCTGGCAACCTGCCAAGCTCTTCTCTCATATAAAAGCCCACTAACTGTGCTGTGAACTCTGAAAATTAATTTCCCCACAATGCTTATAGTTACAAAGAGGAATAGGGACTTATTTTAATGTGCATTTACTGCTTGTCAAAAATGTGTAAATACCTAAGTCTGTATAATCTAAGTACAGATTCACTTTAAAAGTGAACTGTTTGTGCATATCAAAAATGTATTTTGGAATTTGTATCACATAACTGTTTTTTTCCATCATTTTATTGAGTGCATATGTAAACTGGTTTATTCTATTTACACACTCTTAACTTAAACCATATTTCTAAAAAAATTATACATAAATTTATAAATAATTATACATCTCTATAAAAATTCTGCTACTGAGAATACGGTTGTATAAATAATGTTTTCTTTCTGCTGAACATGTACCAACAAAAAGTGACAGAACCTGCACCTGTAAGTTAGGCAACTTTAATGTATTTTCTGAGTCTATGTAGTAACTTCTTTTAAGTGCCCTAATGGGTCCTGTACATACCTTTTATATATACAAAAATTCTAGGCTGCTGTAATATATGTCAGCTTTATTACCCTCCTGATATTGTCAAAGGTTGGTTCTCCAAAGGATGGACAAGTTTACTGGCTAGTGAGAACATATGGTAAATGAAAGTGACACATCAGTGTCAAATCTGTTAGTATTTGATATGGTATTGAAATGTTTATTTTAAATGCACTTAAAATGTCAGGAAGACAGAAATGTATTCCCCACATGCATACTATCATTTTATTTATATATACTGTATATGCAGCACTAATCATTGGCATATGAGTAGCAGCAACGGCTGGAGAATGATACTGTTAGCAGTGTTTGCTGCAGAGCTATCCTTCTCTTCAAAACTAGGGTTGTGGTTGGGCAGGAAGATTTAGAAGTTGTGTGTGTAATATATATATTGTGAAGTTGGGGAGCTCACAGAGCACTCGCACAGCATTTCTCCATCAACAAAAAGTCTTTATTTTTCTTTTAACAGCAGGTAATCACGACATCCAACATAAAGAAAGCTGGTCTTCAGCAGAATATACATATAGTGGCTCACCAAGTCGTATCACACACTCACGGTCTCCCAGTTTTTCAATAGTTCTCTATTGCAGCACTGCTGCTCCGGCCTCAATCCGCAGGGCCACGGTCTGGTTCCTCCAGACCACCTCAATACTGTGCTATCCTGCAGCTCCCTGCTGCACTGGCCTCCACACTGACTCCCAGGTGGCAATCTCCTGTCTCCCAGGTGGGTCCCTGAACAAATCCCAGCACCCTCTTCATGAGGGATGTACATAGGTGCATAATCACTATTAAAGGCATGGACCCATGGAATGGAGATTTCGTCCCACCCAGAGCTCTAAGAAATCTCCTGGCTCCAGGATCCCAACTAGGATCGAGAAAACAAGGAAAGGACTGAAAAGGCAGTCCTTTCCTGGTACAAGTTATTTATTCCTGGAGCCACTCAGCCCCTCTGGCTGAGAATCCTGGGTCACTTTGAGGCCACATAACACAGTGGTATTGCCACGCAATGCCACATATCCCCCCCCCCCTTTGTTCCAATCCGGAGGAGTGGACACACAAGCCTAGATCTTACGTCTGGGCACTTCCCACCATTTTTTTTCTATACTTCCAGCAGGGACAGTTCTTTACTTCAAACAAAGTCACACCAGTCTTTCCCTCCATAAAGCTACCGTCCATATTCCCGGTGTCACTTCTTTGGTTAGTCATCTCCACATTGTCACAGTCAGTCTCCATAACTTCAGTCCAACTCAGCGGGATAGTCCTGTTATGGTCACCCATCCTATGCCAAATGGCAGTCTCATTGGTGACACACTCGGCTTCTTTGCTACCCATGTTCTGGAGGTTTCTGTCACGCAGCTGCCTTAATCTGTGACACACTCGGCTTCTTTGCTACCCATGTTCTGGAGGTTTCTGTCAAGCAGCTGACTTAATCCCTCCTCATGGTTGTGGGCTGTCACTTTACTAGCGGTCTCCATACGAACACCCTCAGTATTGTTATCAGTCTCCTTGCAGGTAATTTCTGTGCAATTTCTAAATACTTCGTCCATGATGGTCTCTCTAAAGTCAGTCAAGGTCACCCAGGTACAAGTCTCTTTACTGTCACCCTCATGATGACCTTTGTCAGTCAGGTCATTGGGGTCTCTACATTCCCATGCTGTCACCTCACCGATAATCTCCCCTGTAGCACACTCAATGCTAGCGTCCTTGTCGTTGCTCCTGGCAACTATACCTTCATGATTTACCCAACAGTATAACCTTTTCCTGGTTGGCTGTGTTAGCCAGATCATTACAACTCTGTAATACATAGTTACCAGCAGTGTTATAATTGTCAATATCCCATTTAACCCTTTCATGCATGTCTTCATTTGGTGGAGCAGGGTCTGTAGAGTCCTCAGATACCATGGAGTGGTCATCTCCAAAGGCAACCTTGCCGACCGTCACATCTACTGACAACTGCTCCGACCACTGACCATCATCAACATCTTTGCCGTTGTGAATGTCATCACAGACAATATCTGACAAAGAAACACATGACTCAGCATCATCAGTTATTTTACCATTTGCTTTCAAGTTGGTTACATTAACCTCAGGGGTTCCCTGTACCATTTCTGCAGCTTTCTGATCAGGACACCTCTCTTGGGCCTCCTTTGGGAAAACCACTGCTTCCGTACATGCGTTTTCTACAACCAGGCTAACAGTCCCTTGGTCAGGAATCGCAGAAATGGTCTCTGCCCCAGTGTTGCACCCAGAGACCCCCTTTAACATTGACAATATGCTTTCTGCCAGACTATTCCAGTCAATCCTATCTGTGATCCCCTCAAAGGCGCACTGCAACTTGGGATTTGTCTGAGAGGGATGCACAGAAGTTTCTGGCAGCTGAACATTAACCCCTTCACCTGTTAACTCCTCGCTTGCCACAACAGGTGAAGTATCCCCCTCTTCATATACACCCTGCTGCTTCCCCACATCTATATCACAGTGAGCTGGTGGCACTATATAATCCAGCTGAACCTTATCTAGATTATACGGTCCAGCAGCATCACCCTTACAGTTTACGTTTTTAGCCACAAAAGGTTGTACTATCACTTCTAGAGGGGAAGTCAGCAGTTCTGTAATTAACTCAGGTCCAGGCCTTTTCTCATTACCATGAGTTAATTCCCCTTGAACACTGCAACTTGATAGTTCTGCAACAATGTGACACGAAAGGCCGGCACCACAGCTATCCTGGGAAACCTGTGGCTCCAATCTCTTGAGCCCCACTGAGGTTTCTGAGGATACTTCTGTTGCCCCCATCCTGGCTGCTACAGTAGACAAGACATTTTCATTATCATTGTACAGCCAGTCAAAATATGCATTCAATGAAACCAGCATATCATTGCATGCATTTTTAACACTTGCCTCCCCATTATTTAATGCACGGTGTAGAGGCAAGTCTCTCTCAAAATGTCCCCTGATTCACGCAGCTGGCATCACACTCAGCTCACGCACAAGGTTGCAATCAGTCTCTTCGATTACATCATTTTTAGTAGACAGTTGATACAAGTCAGTCTTACCACCCCTCTCAGGCACCATGGTTGACTTCACTTGAGAGCGCTGGATCTGGGCTGACACTGTCCACTTCTCTCTGTCGCCCCCTGCAACTCTTCTCCACATTGCTAGGGGCAACTGCAGACACATCAACAGAGCCTGGGCTTGCAGGTTCCCTCTCATGCCCACCAGAAACTCCAGGGGTACTCCATAGCACAGGGCATGTTGCAATCCCATACCCTCGTTGGCCACACTCCAGGCAAGGAGATGGCTGTGGTGGGCCCCACAGCTCAGGGCATGTCACCATATTATGCCCGTGCTGGCCACACACTCCACAAGGTGCAAGCCGACTTTTTAATGAACTTTCTGTCAGATCACGACGAAGCTCACACAGGTTAAGCTGAACCACATCTTTGCGATTTTTCACTCCCGGCGACACTCTTCCATTGGTTGCTATGGGAGATGACACTTTCCCTCCAGACACTCGCTGGCCATGCTGGACTCGGTCTCTGAGCGACACATCCTTCCCAGTTGCTATTGGAGATGGCAATCTCCCTCTGGACGTTTGCTGGCTCACTTGGCCACGCTTGATACTCTCTCCAGGCATATTTGCTTGGCCCCACTCCTCTGCAGGCGACCTCCGTGGCAAGCAGTCAGCAATCCTGCATTCACTGGCAGTGCGTTTGACACCTGCGCACCTGCTGGGCCAATGTCCATACCCTTGCTCCTTCTGAGCAGGCTTCTCAGTTGCTGGGGTCGAGGCTGCACAGAGCTGGTTGTACCAGTTAACAGCAGACTGAAACACTGGCACATCTTTCTCGGTCACTGGTGCAGCTTCCACATATGGCGTTATGCCTTCCAGCCACCATGCTTCTGCGAGCATCTTTGCGTAACGTTCCTTTCTTTTTGAGGGACCCATCACAGCATACACTCAGCAAAATAGAGCACTGCTCCTTTAGGAGTCTCACTTGTCTCATTCAGCATGCAATACACAAAAACTTCTTTTGCAGGGACTCAGTCTCTGCCCACGTTAAATAGCAGGCACACTTGTGTCAAAGAGGAGGATCTGATGCTTATCATATAAAAAAGTACGACATTTTACTGAGGCCCTGCCACAACACTGCTGTCATACCCTTCTCTATAAGAGAAAAAGCCAAGGTTTGATTCACCAAAAGGGTTCAGTGAATCTATACAAAATTTGAGTTATAAAATCTACAGTGAACCTCAAGTCAATGGATAGTTAGTGAATTGTATCAAGCAATTTTGCCTCCTGTGGGGCTGCTGGTAAAAGCTAAAGCCAAAAAATAGGATAGATACATGGAAATGGCTGGGGGGGGG
>NW_017307424.1:23408-81746 GCF_000935625.1 Nanorana parkeri | reverse complement strand
GGGTAGGCTGCACAATGAAACAATATTTAAATGTACAGGAGACCTTTTTATATGGCTTCAGGATCAACATGAAAAATGCATAGATCCTTTATTTATAGGGTTTTTTTAGGGTTAGGTAACACCTTAAAGTTGTACATGTATGTGTAACAGAACAGCATGGTTTTCATAGATGGCATTAATCAGTAACAGCATGCTTTATTGGCTGTGAAATTATTTTTTTTTATCAGCACTCCAATTCACTATTAGTTGAGTCATATCAGTATGGTTTGTTGGAAAGTGGTCAGCAGCAAGACAGTTTTGTATGAACAGGCTCATATTCAAAATTGTCTCCTGAACTTGCTTAGACTGGATTGGTCATATTATGCGTGCCCTTACCACCTTGTTGTCCTGCAGGATTTGCTTGTCCCTTCTACCTGCATGCACAGCACCTCTGCTCTTTTTTTTAGGACAATCTGTGTTTCTTGTGGAGGTTTGCCTTTTTTTTATTTAAACTATGGAAATAGGGGGTGAATGTGTTGTGCTTTTGGTGCACATTATTTACCGCAGAGAATCAGCATCCACATGCATTTTTTGGTGGGTACATGTATAACTTTTATTTTGACTATGGTGATAAGTGGGTAAAGTAAATGTGATTTAAGGAGATAATACTATATCTATATATATTTATTTTTTGGTGTGCAGTAATGGCATAAGCAGAGTATGTGTTTGACCCTCTCACATTTTTTTTAGATGACAGTTGTGATGTGAATATGTGTGAATTGGTTAATGGGTAGGCAGCTTCCTCAATAAACATGTGCGTTTTGTTTTTCTCTGAGTTGAAATTCGGATTAATTTCTTTAAATTTAAACATTTGGATGCATCTGAATTTCCAAATTCAAATTTATCTGAATTTCGGAAACATTTAACGAAATGAAAAAATGTTTTGAGACTCCACATGTCTGTATCCATTGTGCAACAGTGAACATGGTAGATGTAGAAATTGAAGCACCACACTATTTAACTAACCAACTATAACTTTATTATATTCGGGTCAGGTGAGATTCATGTGTTGGGGTCCAAACACCCCCTTCAGCAGGGTTTATTGAGAGAAATCACATATGTGAATTACAGTGCCTACAGGTCAAAAGTTGTAATGAGTTGTGATGGGTGCACTTCAGGTTTGCCAACAGCTGATTTGCCTGTCAAATCCACCCCTATAAGAAAGTGCTGGACCCACAAGGTTTGTCCTATTGGTATGGCTGGACAGTTAGCATGTGAAAGAGTTGGTATAGGTGATCTGGCTACCAGACAGAAAGCTCCTACATTACAAATGATCTCCCCTGTCTCCCCTGTTTGTGGTGTCAAATTGCAGGAGTACCACACTCCAGTTAATAGTCCAGGAACATTTCTATTCAATATGGGGTTAGTAGGTGCAGTATAGTAACCTCAAACAAATACCCCCTGCATCGGGGCTTACTAAGGGAGAACATAACATATAAGAACTGCAAAGGCTTGCATTTAGATACCATTTTGTCCAATACATCATAATACATAGAGCTCTTCAGCAGCTGATTTGGCAGCTACTATGACTTTAACAAGCTTACAGCACATCTAAACATCTACACCTAAACCCCAAAATGTAAAATATTGCAGTTTATCAGTCCTTAGAAGTAGTGGCTGCATTAGTTTTCTTTGTTCAGCATTTTTTTCTTTATTTTCACCAGGTGATCCTGCAAGTAACATCTATCCTAAAGTGACATCTATCCTAAAGTGACAACACTTACACATGTACTGTATCTTAGGAGAACCAGCATTGTCACTTTAGGCTGCTCTTCCCATTTGAATGGCTAACACTTTCTCCTTTCCTCATGTCCATTACATAGCGAGGAGGGGTTGTGTGGTTCACAGAAGATAGCTGGGAAAGGTGAAATCAGTGTTTAAGATTTTAGTTCAATCTACTGGACATTGCATTTCTACCAGCTCAACCGATATGTATTTCTATAACTGAAGAAAACAAATTGGTCTGAAAACTATTGTAACCAACAAATCTATGAACTGGTATATTATAATATATTACAGTTTCATTTTGGGGGTCTGTGGAGACTGAGCAGGCTGTGGGAGAGCTTGCAAAGCAGTCCCCTAAAACTTATTGTGAGTCAGTATTTGGGTCCAAGCAAGGTCCTTCCACTCATTCAGTGGTGAATCCAGCTAAGACCGTCTTACAATCTGTTGGTTCTAATTATACAAAAAGATCAAGGGAAGCAGGTGGCTACTATGAAGGGCAATACCATCGCTGCTGAGTGGGAGTGTGCTGCACCTTTGGCGTTGGACCCCATGCTGAAACCTATGCCATCAGGCATAGGTAGTGAAATGCGAGTGAGAGTTTGCTACATCACCAGCATCAAACTCCATTTAGATGTCTCCAGGCACCCAGCCTGAAGGATTCCCAGACCATAGGGCTCCAAACACTTTGTTAAAATCATCTGTGTGAAGGAGCAAGGACCCAGTGACATCTCTTGTGGAGGAATCTGGCATGGAGGTTTCTTGTGATCGGAGGACAAAGGACAGAACAGAGGGAAAGAAGCCTTCCAGTGCCTGGGAGGACAGCAATGAAGATGCTGAGCATGCATAAAAGCATTTAAGGGTAGATTCTGCAGAGATCAATAGAAAATTCAAATGGATGAATTCAGGCCCAGGTAGGGATGGCATATATCTCTGACTTGGGCCCAGTTTACATCTGCAAGTTTACGCTTGTAAATCTCTGATGGAGGAATACAGACTCTGAGATGGATCATACCCCTAACTCTTTCTGCATGAGGTGTGCATTTCATGTTGCTTCACTGGATGTGAAGTTTTTAAAGAGCCCAGTGAGGGTTATTTTGTTTTCCTGTCTCAAAAGTTTGATCTTTGTTTGCTACAATAATGCAGAATTGACAACAGCATCGACTACAGTGAGTTTAAGAAATACTGGACATGTGGATCGTATGTCATACACAAAAAAATGTGCACACCCCCTCTGCCACAGCCACCTGCTGTCTGTATTTCATTGTGTTCCCTTGTGGTCTTTGCTCCAGTCCTTGTCCATTCCTCTGCTGTGTTCCAAGACTCCTCCTGATGCCCAGTCTCTGCCCTCCGCCTGATCATTTCCCACTATTTTCTCTCCTCCCCACACCAGCAATGAGACCAATACTAAGCATTTCTAGATTCAGGGTAGTGCAGAGCGGTATCCAAGAAGGGAATTGGAGACTTTCCCAAAGTGGATGTGTCTCATCTGGTGTATTTACTGTTACCAGGTGTTATGACACCGCCTGGTGACAGTACTTAAGTAAAAAAAAAAACACATACATTAAACCCAAACAACATACACATAGGGGTCTATTCACAAAACTGCCGAAGGAGCTGGCCATAGCTTCAGCTGATCCTTTGGCTAGCTTCGGCCCCAGGACCCCTTTGGTTCAGGGCTGCTGTACGGGCTATTAAATATAGCCCGTACAGCCCCCAAAGTTGGCCGAGGGGCTCAGTCGAGCCGAAGGAATATGAAAAGGCACAGGTGAAAGTCGAAGCTGGCCGGCCGGCTGGGAGAGAAGCACCTTTTCCTGCTCTGTTGTCTTTTTCTTCTGACATCGGAGCCGCCAGCTGCCGTCAGAATAATAAATAAATAAAACAGCATAGGAATGCAAAGCTACATTCCTATTGGCTATTTCAATTTGCAATAGCCAATAGCAAACTAGCTATTACACCCGCCCACTGCTGCTCTCAATCCGCAGAGGGGACCTGAAGTTCTCCATCAGGTCCCCTTCCAGTTATTGACAGCAGCAGAGGGCGGGTGCAATAACCAGCTTGTTATTGGATATTGCAAATTGAAATAGCCAATAGGAATCTGGCTATGCATTCCTATGCTGATTTTTTTTTTATTCTGACAGCAGCAGAACCACCGGGTTCTCAGTGTAATGACTGATCAACGTCCCTGGTTACCTGGTAACCAGGGACGCTGTTCCATCATTAGGTTGAAAGCTTATCAGAGCCGGCTTTTTTATATCACTGCCGGCTCTGACAAGCTCTCATTGTAATGACAGCTGGCCCCGGCCAATAGAAAACAGTTTGGCAGGGCTAGCTGTCACTGCTAGCTCCGCCCAATCATTTTCTATTTTATTTTTTCAACTGTTTTTCTGTTCTGCTCGGTACCACGAGGGTAGTTCAGCAGCATTAGGCTATTTAGTTACTGCTGTTCGGCATCTATGAGAATAGGCCAAACAGCAGCAAGTAGCCTGACGAAGGTTTGGCTCAGCCGGTCCAGATGTTGGCTTGACTGAGTCAAACTCCTTCTGCACTTCGGGTCGGCCGAACATGCTGTCGGCCGAACAAGATTTTAGTTCAATCTACTGGACATTGCATTTCTACCAGGCTCAACCGATATGTATTTCTATAACTGAAGAAAACAAATTGGTCTGAAAATAGAAAACTATTGTAACCAACAAATCTATGAACTGGTATATTATAATATATTACAGTTTCATTTTACAGTTTCATTTTGCATGTTCGGCCGACCCGAAGCCAGCCGCAGCAAGTCGATGTACGGCTAAAATCAGCCGTACAAGCCTGAAGTGAATAGCCGAACTGCACTTTGGGTCGGTTATTCACTCAGCTGCCTACGGCAGCTTTGTGAATAGACCCCATAGTGTCCTACACACATTACATATTCCCACACAAGTTAAAGGTTTGAGAAACATTTTTTAGGATGCCTTCACACCTTTGTGTTGTGGTGCATTAAACATTACTTAACTTATGTTGCTACAAGGCCTCTCCTTCATTTCAAATAGGCTGTCAGTGTACCACACTTACCAATAGACCCAAAATAGTCTGTTACTTTTTTCAAGGCAGTACAACACAATGCTCAGCATGACTTTGCAAACACGCTGCATTGTGGGAGCATCCTCACAATATAGTGCATAAGATGGCATTCACAATTAATAACTTCACTACACTCCACACTTGGCAGTGCCCACTTTTTTATATATCCAATGTTTATCACCATATGCATGTTAAATAAATATTATCACTACGCTCATTCAGGTTACCTGACCCAGCGATACTTACCTTTTTAGTGATTCCCTACCATTCCTGCCTCTAGCTCAGCTAGCACATGTTTGTGTTTTTTGGAAGCCCGGATTTCAAGCCCACTATCATGTGAAAGTTCTAGTGATGTCTCTGATGGCTAAGCCAGAGGCAAGAATTGCTGTAAAGGTAAGTATCTGTGGGTCAGGGAGTCACTGCTTTTGATTATAGAAGATAATGTTACTTTCTTCCATGTAACAGTGGGCACATGATAGAGGGAGTGATGTCCTGACTCCCAACAGCAACAGATGACACTGGGTATTACAATGACGGCAGAGACTGAGAAAAGAGCAGTGGGAGATTACTGGAAAGGTGAGTATCAGTGGATCAGGGAGGTCTTTTCACAGACAGACACTGTCACTTTGGCCCAAGTGAACAAAGTGATAATAGTTCTTTAATATGCATTGCATTACAGTAGCCTATTTATTTTAGATAGGGGTCAATGCACCACAATAAACAAAAATCAGATATACCTTTTTTTCTTCACAGCACACCACAGCACACCACAGCACACACATACGATTACTGTCTGTGCATTGTGGCCCGTTGAAATGCACATGCTTTTAGGTGACCAGAATGGTGCATAAGGATTGCATTCAATATGGCACTGCAACACACCACGCAGTAGACGGTCTTAACAATTTTACCTATGAATACCTCTTTTATGGCCCTCTGATATGTGTGTCAGCAAATTGTTTATCAAATGATTATCAATTGTATAAGGAATGCTATTTAGAAAGTGATATATATTACCGTATTTAGGTACCTTGGCTTATATTCGGGACGGCTTATACTCGAGTATATACGGTATTTAAACATGATTTTACTGTAATTAACTGTTTAAAGATTGTAAAGAGTGTAATGTACATTTATTTTTTAAGAGTCAAGCTGTTTTATGGCCCGACAGAGGCAAACAGTGTCCAGTGTCTTAACATCTGGAAAGCAATGTTGTTTTTATCTATCGTTGTATTTTATCCAGTTACCATGCTGCTTTTATTGTACAATTTATCATCACTCTTTTATATGAGTTATTTTGGCTCAACAATGCAGTATTGGAACCTCAAGTGCCCTTAGCAGTAATAGTTGCCATCATTCCAACTATAATTCTTTGGAAAAAATTAGTTTGCCGAACTTTGATTTTAAAATTGCATCCTATACATTATTTCCTCAGTCATTAAATCGGACCTTTACCCCTTTGACTAAAAAAAAATCATCGGCATAATGCTCTGCATGCTGATATAAAATAATCTTACATTCATTAGCTAAACAAACATATTTTTTATTTTACTAACAATTCATTTTTTTCCACTAACTGGTCCACTTTGGCACAAATGATGTAACCTTCCCAGCATGCAACACTTGGGCACAATTACATAAGCAGAGCATTGCTGGGAAATCTCATCTGTAATCTCAGGAAATCTGAGGGAAAAGTATTTTCCTCCCATGAGATGATGATCATGGTCACATGTTGTAGTCACATGTGCCAGAGTTCCAGGAAGTAAAGGGAGATATAATAACCCGCCATTAGTTAAAATGACTGCTGTTAAAAGAATGGGGAGGAAAACAAGGCATAAGGCATGCAAAAAAATAAAAAGCCTGCAATTATCTACAAGTATCTGTTTGAAGATTGTCATTATTAAACATTTCTAAAGGTGCCTTTGTTGTTGTTTTGAAGATATGGGTAAAGTGCCTCTTTAATATTTTAAGGGACTGCAGCATGAAAAGGAAATGTTGCAAAAGAGGAAAGACAACAAAGAGAAAGGAAATGGGAGGCAAGAGTAATGATGAGGGGGGCAAGAAGCAGTATCACCCACTTTTTATGGTTGATACAAGCCCTACAGTATTATAATATAGGTTCACAGGGATATCTCATGTCTTTCTAAACTCTAGAAATACCCATGGTTACCAAAATTGCTGTATCTAGCTGTTAACCTGAAATAGCACCCCATGTATAAATGTTAGTAAATGCCTCCAATTTTCAGGCTTTGCTGGTGTGAATGAGTTGTGCAGGATTAATTAACATTTTGAAATTTGTACACATAATATACTGCAAATGTGCAGCTTGTATTTTTAACTTTTACTGCATCTGGTTTATACCATTGTTATTGCAAGGAATGGGAGTATTGCACAGAAAATATGGCGTGTCATGACAAAAATGTGTCATTTAGGTTTGAGAACTAGAACATAGTCATAAATATTGCTAGTCCTATCCTAGTAGATATTATGTATTCATTAAACAGAAAGGGATTCAATACACTATAGTTTTTCAGTAAGCCTTTATCGTCTATAATATTGATGATAACATGTTTTAGTGTTAAATGTTTCTTTCCTTTTAGCTATAGCAAGTTTAAATTTGAGAAACATCTTGTTCCATTTATTACAGCAAAAATGTGCACAAAAATGGAAAGCAATGGCCAGGGTTTTATGCTCCAATAATTTTAATCAAGGTTGGTTGGTACACTTTGATGCATATTAGTCTCTTGGTGCACAACCAAAAGGATACACAGGCTTTGTAAATGCTTTTAGAGGCAAAATCATCCTGCAAGGCTTGTACTTGTAGTAAATATGCTCTCACTGGATTATATGTCCAAAAACTAATGATGCAACTGCAAGAAAATGTTTTCTTATGCACTTAGCTTAATCTCACTTTACAAAAGGGGTTGTTTATTACTTTGGAATAAACATTAATATTGTATTTGTCTGTTTTACACCGTTCATTTTTTTTGCAATTGGGATCTTATTATTGAATAGTCATGATCTGCATCATAAAACTTTATAGTTTTGTTTTCCATGTTCCTCATTCTTAAATGCTATATTAAAATATATAATAAAACAGTTTTACCGTGCATCCTGCAGATCTCAGTTGTTTTGCAAAATTCCATTGCTACTTATTCCTATATTTTTCTCAGTTTACATTTTAGGCTGAGTTATAAGTCCATAAAATGGAAAATTATCCCTATTAAAATATTCTTGGGAATGTGTCACAATTAATATGAAGTGTACATATTCCCTCCATGCCTGTTTGATACATATATTATGTATAATAATAATATGCTGCCAATGTAGTGCAATTCAAGTGTAACAGTAAATGTGGAAAGGTGTAAACATAATATTAGCGATTTTGTGAACTAGTCGACTATGGTTTTTATTGTTATCATGCACACAAATGTTTATAATTCTATTATACTTTAGTGACATGCAGTTTATTATTCTGGTCAGGTGTAAATTATCGGTGTTCAACCTTTTACTGTTTTAAAGGCATTACAGTTTTAGCTCTAAAAATACAATAATTTTATCAGAAGGTTAATTTATATATTGTTGTTTGAAGTTTGGAAAAAAAAAAGGTTTTCAGTATTGCATGGATACTGTGCGTTTAAAGTAGGGATGCACCAATACCAAGTACAGTACTAGGTACAAGTACAGATACTTTTCGAGCTCCAAGACTAGAGAAAAATTGAAAAATTAGGAGGCAGCTGTCATTTGTAAGGAACACGCGGAGCTCCTGGGATTTGTACATCTGTTTTAATGCATTATTTTGTTTTTATAAATATAAATAAAAGGGATGCACCGATACCAGTTTTGTGAGTACAAGTACTGGTACTTGCCCTTACAAGTACTGATACATTTTTGTTTATTGTCATGTGACAGTTTTTCTAAAACAATAGCGACTAATGATTTCAGGACAGTGGTGGAGTGCCAGAGCCAGGTCCCAGCTGCAACCATTGCAACCCTGGCAGTTATCATAAAAATGCATTGTATCGACATTGGTACTCGAAAAGTATTGGTGCATCCCTAGTTTAAAGCCTAACTGAACCTTCAGTTTAAATTGGCTAAATACATCCCATGTGTATTAAAACAAATGGTGGGTACAATGCTAGTTTACTATTGGCTATTGCAAATTGAAATAGCCAATAGGAATCTAGCAATGCATTCCAATGGGCAAAACATTATTTTTTTATATTCTGACACGGCTCCGTGTCAGAATAAAAAAAGAAACAGCAGTGTTTCTCTCCTTGGCGGCCGGGAGCGGGTGTCCCTAGTTAGCAGGTAAGATCACGGCTGGCTCCGCCCTGCTGTCAGAAGCTGGCTCGGCCAGCTTCGGCTTTCAGCGCAGCTCAGACGAGCCGAGGCAAATGCGTTCGGCTCGACCAGATTCGGGAGCTGTACGGGCTATAGTGAATAGCCCGTACAGCACCCCTTCGGTTCTACTGAACCGAAGGGGTCCTGGGGCCGAAGCTAGCCGAAGGATCGGCCGAAGCTACGGCTAGATCCTTCGGCAAATTCCTGAATAGACCCCAAAGTCTTACAGTTTGTTTTCTCAGCGTTTAACAGCCCTCTAAAGAAGCAAATAACTCGTCATGTACAGTGTACGTGACAAGTCATTTGGTCCCTTTGTGGCTGGACGTACAGTGTACGTCTCCCGTCACGAAGGGGTTAAAGGCAAAGGTCCATCTTTTAAAAAAATTGCACACTTCTTCATAAAAAAAATGTGCTTTGTTTTGCATTGGTGCATGTAAAGCATTGCAACTGCAATCAGTGGATCACAGGTGCAATTATCTTGTTCTTGCAGACTCTTTGAGCCATCCATGTCAATGATGAGGTATGGACATTCAGTAACAGGGACGGGAGGAAGCGTTAGCGGAATAATAGTTTGGCTTGTAGTTTCTCCATTCACACATCTTGACAAAAGGATCTGTGAATGGATGACGTGGTGGTGTGAGCAAAGACACACACAGTCATGCCAGACTTAAAATATAGAAGCAACCTGTGGGGAAAAGAACCCCGCAATTCAGGCAAGTGGGAGATGAGTGGTAACGTCACCATCTTCCATGTTACACCCTGAATATGGGTGCAACATGAAATATGGTAGAAACGATAAACTTAGCCTTTAAAAAAATAAATTGCAGCCTGAGTAGAAAAGCCTGTGTTCTACTCTAATGCTGCAGAGTGAGGCCCAGCACATTTATGTATTTAATTTATTACAGGTATTTACATAGGGCCAAAAATGTATGCATCACTTTACATACTGTACATTTACATCAGTCCCTGCCCAAGGAACTTACAATCTAAGGTTCCTATCTCACATGCACACATACTATGACCAATTTAGACAGAAGACAATTTATCTTCCAGCATGTCTTTGGAGTGTGGTAGGAAACCAGAGTACACAGAGGAAACCCACGCAAGCACAGGGTTTTGAACCAGGGGCCCAAAGTGCTGCAACCCAACAGAGCCAGAGCTTTAAAAACAGTGGGCATCACACTTGCACCATCTTCTCTTTCTTCCTGCCCATGTGGGGAGGTGTGGATGTTACTAAGAAAGGAAGACACACCGCCATAAAACATTTTTTTAAGAAATTCTGGCAATTGCACTACTGTATTTTTAAAGTAGTAAATGTCACCTTCACTACTTTAAAAATAGACCATATTGTTTTTTTCAAGAAAAACATTGTTTTTGTTACTGATCATCTAAAAACTTTTAATATTTATAGTTACACTATTACAAATATTACGCAAACTAATAGGTTAATAAATGATTTGCTGTGTTCACACCTACAAGTATTTAGTTATGAGGAATGAAACATGAGATTTGGGCTCAACAGAACAACAAGACAAGACAAATACAGTGAACCAACAATCTATTTGACTAAAATACACAAAGAAAATATTTAAGCATGCTGATACATATGAGCAAAAACACAGGTCATGATATCCATCCATCCATCTATATATATATAAATATAACAGAAACAATTAGGGGAATTTATCAACACTGGAGCAAAATCTGGAGCAGCTGTGCATGGCAGCCAATCACATTCTCTCCTTAAATGTTTAACCTTAACTGAACAAACTGAAGAGAGAAGCTGATTGGTTGCCATGCTCCAGCAATAACTCCATATTCTATCTGCTACAGTTTTGATAAATTCCACCTAAAGCTGCCCATACATCTTAAAATCATCGGACAAAACTTTTGTCCGATGATCGAACCGTCCTGCCCCAGTTATCGCAATGTTCAATCAGCAGTAATTAAAAGAAAGCACCTGGACGAATTGCGGTAATTGACCACGCGTATTTTCGTCTGCACATGTGCAGTCTAAATCGTACGACTTTTGACCAAAGTTTTCTAACCTGCTGGTTAGTCAACAGTCGATCGATTGTACAGTATTTACGGTTGTACATAGCCTATCAACCTTACGAATATCGGACGAAAACGCGATTGCATATAAAAATCGGCTGATATACGTAAGGTGTATGGGCACCTTTATATGGAGGGGCCTGAATTGGCAGCCTCCAAGTACTTATCTAATCAAATTAGAATAATTCTCTGGGGATTGGATATTTTTAAGATGCCCTTTGTTACAATATCCAACTTAGAATATATTTAATAACCAAATTCAGTCACCCAACATAAAATATATTTAATTGCAAAAACCATACACATACGTTCATGGAGATTTGACATTAACTTCATATGGTAACACAAAGAAAGGGCCATCCTGATATACAATATATCATATTAAAAACATATTATTATTAACCTGCAGTTTTGATAAAGTAATATTGAACTTGTAGCTAATCTCGCTTCATACAACATTTGTTATGGTGCGGCAACATAGCGGTGGCAGATATATTGACTGAACAATAAGCAAGTCATCCCTCAATCAAATTATTAAATCACAAATCCCATTGTAGACTAGGAAACAATTACAGCTCTGAAGTTCAGCTTGATAACACGCACGTTTACTATGGGGTCAATTCACTAAGCTGCCGTAGGCAGCCGAGTGAATGAATGACCTGAAGTGAAGTGAGCCGAACACTGTTCGGCTATTCACTTCAGGCTGGTACGGCTGATTTCAGCCGTATATCGGCTTTCTTCGCATGGCTTCAGGTCGGCCGAACCCGAAGTGCAGAAGGAGTTCGGCTGAGCCGAACCTCTGGCAGGCTACTCACTGCTGTTCAGCCCATTCTTATAGATGCCGAACAGCTGTGAGTGAATAGCTGAATGCCGCTGAGCTGTCACTGCTAGCTCCGCACAATTGTTTTCTATTGTCCGGCGGCTCTGCTGCCATCAAATAAAAAAGAAAAAAAACCTCTCCCGGGCACTCTGGGAGCCTCCCGCTCGGGTGAGTGCCCGGGAGAGAAACACTGCTTTTCCTTTCTTTATTCTGACACGGAGTCGTGTCAGAATAGAAAAAAAATATATATATTTTTTGCCCATTGGAATGCATTGCTAGATTCCTATTGCAATAGCCAATAGTAAACTTGCATTGTACCCGCCCTCTGCTGATGGACCTGATGGAGAACTGCAGCAGAGGGCAGGTAAATGCTTGTTTACTATTGACTATTGCAAATTGAAATAGCCAATGGGAATCTAGCAATGCATTCCAAAAGGCAAAAAAAAACATTTTTTTTCTATTCTGACACGTCTCCGTGTCAAAAAAAAAAAAAGAACAGCCTCCTTGGCGGCCGGGAGCGGGAGACTCCCGGAGCGCCAGGGAGAGTTAGCTGTCTGGAGATCAGTGTCCCTGGTTAGCTGGTAACCAGGGACGCTGATCTCTCTGCAAGTAGCCAGAGCCAGCCGTAAGATCACGTCTGGCTTCTAGCCGAAGGATCGCCCGAAGCTACGGCTAGATCCTTCGGCAGCTTCGTGAATAGACCCTTATGTTTCTAAATGGGAATCCCCTGTGTGAAAAAACTCATAAAATAAATAACTCATAAAATCAATGTTTTGCAAATGAGGCACACAAATGCCATTAAGAAATTAAAAACTGCAAGTATAGGATTGTCCTTATATGTATAATACATGTAAACTCTGGCTGAAATGTACTTTGTTACAACATTGCATATCAAAAACAATAGAGGGTTATTCACAAAGCTAGCCGAAGGATCAGCCGTAGCTCCGGATCTGCCATTGCAACTGGCCGGAGCCAGTCGTGAGATCACGGCCAGGTCTGCCAAGTTGTTATTCATTGGTCGGGACTTGCTGGAAGACTCTAGCAGGTCCCAGCCAATAGGAAACAGTTGGGTACAGCTAACTGCCACTGTTAGCTCCGCCCAATTGTTTATTTATTTTTTATTTTTTAATGATTTTTTATTTTCTTTTTTCATTGATCGTTATTTTCTGTGTAAACAAAAATGCACAACAACTCTTGCAATAAAAGGGTTAATGATGGTAATTTTTACAAGATTCACATTCAGGGTTTACAACAGCTCTTAGCTACATTAAAGTCTTCATAGTAAATATCAGCCATTCCTATCTTTTGAAAGTTAGCACAAAATCACACACATAGCTTGTGTTAAATAATACACCACTCATTAGATACCATAAACCTTTTTATTAAGATTCTAAACAGCGAAACCCCAGCTAGACATGTTCATAAATATTCTGTTTCTAGAAGGGATATTAAGAGTGTGTAGTCCACATGGAATCTCTCACGTGTGCAAAGACATGCACATTATTAGAATCAATGCTTCCTTTTATGTTTGCTGCATTTTTCTTTCCTTCTTTATTTTTAATAATTATATATTCTTTTGTTTATTTACAGCCGCTGTCAATCACACAATTTAAATATAGAAATGTCTAAATTTTAATGCAATTAAGAACTACACAATTTAATATTTATTTGCTATTTTATGTGTTATTACAGGAAACCACTGGTGATTATCAATACAATGACAAGCACATCAGCGAAGGAGATACTTTTCATATGTATTTTGCAACAGTGAGAGTTTTATGGTGAGGAACAAGCACAGTTCAAGCTGGATCCTACAGTTCTACAAGTGTTGGAGTTTTAACTACGGGGCTGTAGAGACAGCATTTCCAATGCTTACAAGGAACTGCTTATCGCTGCTTCTTTGGTTCCTGTTTGATGGAGGTCTCTTAACACCACTGCATTCACAGCAACCACCACAAACCTCAGCATTCAAGCAGAAGGAAAATGTTATTATCACAATGTCGGGTAGGAGATCAGCTGCACAGAGAGTTAAACGTGGCTGGGTATGGAATCAGTTCTTTGTCCTTGAAGAATATATGGGATCTGAACCACAATATGTGGGAAAGGTACTGTACCTCTTCTGTATATAGCAATGCACTGCTTCATATGAATTATTTGCTATGCATCTATCTATCTATCTATAAAAATAAGTCAAGGCAACTGTGGCAGAGAATAGATGTCTCACCCACATACAATGCTGGTTTAACACCTCTCTCCCTGTGCAGGTAATAACACCTTCTAGCTCCAATTATGCAAATGCAATCAACACATGGTTGTGATTAACAGATGATGTGGATTGGAGCAACATTCACCATATTTATTCCCAGATAATTTTTGTACAAGTAATTCTGAATTGACAAACCTGGTCGGGTGAGCAATAAAACGTATTCAAGAAAAATACATCAAGTCCAGTTATCTATCTATCTATCTATCTATCTATCTATCTATCTATCTATCTATCTATCTATCTATCTATCTATCTATCCCATGCCTATCTACCCAGGAATAGCAGTGGGCGAAACAGTGGCTTATCTGCAAATTGTTATGGCATTGTTCATAGTGCTTGACAATGGATAATGCTTATATCACTGGATAATGTGATACATGTTGAATGTACATGAAGGGACATGTTTTTATTTATTTTTTTATCAAATACTTTTTTCTAATGTATCCATGTGTTTATTTACTATTTACATTTTTTACTCAATGAGAAACCAGGGGAGCATGTGGCATGGAATGGTTTAGGCATGCTCACTGCCACTTCCTTTCATGGCCAGCAAGACTGTATACCTGGATACGTTCTAGTATAAATTTGGGGGGCTGTTTTGTATTTTTTGCCTGAGAGGTACAACAATATCAGACCCTTATCAAGGATAAGGGCTTGTATGGATATGGGTGGACATTATACGGTTTGTCCACCACTGTGGATAGAGGGGTCTGTGGGGGACTTATCAGAAATGTATAGCCCCCTTGTTATTCAGTCACAAAAAACTACAATGTAGATAAATACACAATCACCATTTACAAAGTATTTTAAAAAAAACTAAACTCCATCATTAGGTTCGCCATTCAGCAATGTAGATCCATTGTCAATCACAAGAAATGACACTGATGACACAAATATAATGACCCATGCCGACGTTTCTCTTCCACCAAACTCACATTGCTAAATGATAGTTCCTCAGCCAGCTACTGAATGTCAACAAGCCACCCAGTAATGCTAGCTGACATCATTGACCAATTATGGTTATGACCATATTTGGTCAATGAGGTCACCTGGTATACCTGACAACTTGTTTACTATGTGAAACAAGCCTGTTTGCAGGTGTCATTCATTTAGTGGCAGTAGTAATATAATTTCCACCACTAAAGCATCAACTGCTCACACAACTACGCATTATCTTATTGATTTTATTTTGGGATAAATATATGGGGGTGTGCAAATTATGTGAATGATGCGTTGGAGAAAATAACAGACAATGTTATTGTTTTCCAATCTGTTACTTTTTATTCCCAATAAAAATCCAAGACAAAATATATGTATTGGAATTTGCTACCAAATGAAAGTGCTATCTGTTCCACAAAAAGCTACGTATAATAAGTTAGACTACAAAAACCTAAAAGAGTAAGACCCACACATCATGAAAATGAAAAAAAAAGATTTAGGCAGAAAAAGCCAAGCGACCCAAGTGGTGAAGAAGGCTTTGTTTAGACTGTGGAGTCTATTCACAAAGCTGCCGTAGGCAGCCGAGTGAACAACCGAACCGACACTGTTCGGCTATTCACTTCAGGCTTGTACGGATGATTTCAGGCGTATATCAATTGAAATCAACCATACATTGGGTGGCTTCGGGTCGACCAAACATGCTCAGCATGTTCGGCCAACCCGAAGTGAAGTGCAGAAGGAGTTTGACTTAGCCGATCCAACATCTGGATTGGCTGAGCCGAACCTCTGGCAGGCTACTCTCTGCTGTTTGGCCTATTCTCATAGATGCCGAACAGTAGTGAGTGAATAGCCGAATGCCGCTCGGCTATTCTGCTCGATACCTCTGTGGTACCGAGCAGAATAGAAAAACAGTTAAAAAAGTAGAAAAAACTAAAATAGAAAATGATCGGGAGGAGCTAGCAGTGACAGCTAACTCCGCCCAACTGTTTTCTATTGGCCGGGACTAACTATCCTTAGAATTAGAGCTTATCAGAGCCGGCGGGATATGAAAGCCGACTCAGCTAGGCTCTCATCCTAATGACAGAACAGCATTTGCTGGTTACCTAGTAACCAGCTGCTGGTTATTGGGTAACCAGCAGATACTGTTCTGTCATTAACATGAGAGCTTAGCAGAGTCAGCTTTCATATCACTGCCGGCTCTCCTAAGCTCTCGTCATAATGACACATGGGCATCCCTGGTTACCATGTAACCAGGGATGCCCATGTGTCATTACACAGTAAGAACCCGTCTGAGCTGCTGTAATTCTACAGCAGCTCCGACGGGTTCTCAGTGTACTGAGGAGCCACGGTGTAATTACAGAAAGCGTCCCTGGTAACCAGTTATGCCTTCTGTCATTGCACACAATACCTGTCAGAGCTGCTGTGATTTTACAGCAGCTCCGACGGGTTCTCAGTGTAATGATAGATCAGCGTCTCTGGTTACCTGGTAACCAGGGACGCTGATCTCTCTGCAAATGGCCAGAGCCAGCCGTGAGATGACGTTCAGCTTCGAATTACCCCTGGGCTCGACTGAGCCCCTTGGCCAACTTCGGGTGCTGTAGGGCTATAGTGAAAAGCCTGTACAGCAGCCCTGAACCGAAGGGGTCCTGGGGCCGAAGCTAGCCGAAGGATCAGCCGAAGCTGCGGCTAGATCCTTCGGTAGCTTTGTGAATAGACCCCTTTGTCTTTTCCATGTTTTCAAGGGATGGTTTCAAAGTTTTTATGATAGGAATCTATCTCTTAAGTCTTTGTAATGTGCACCCAAAGTTATGCATTCTGTGTAAATTGCAGAACCCACTTCATGACCAGTGTTGCAATGTGAATTGTTCCTTCTTAAACCTGTGCAGGGTCTAAAATGCAATATCCCTAGCATGATCTGAATGATCTATAATAAAGGACTTATTTATGAAGCGTTGGATGTGACATTCACCAAACATTTAGTGCAGGTGACTATTCCAGTTGCATGTGTTTTAAATTACAGTTATTGTTCCACCTGCAGTGAATGTCATATTTACTGCTTTATAAATATGCCTCAAGTGTTTAGCAAATTATCATTATTATTATTGTTTTAAGTACAGAAATTTTATATAGCGCCAACAATTTATGCAGCACTTTACATAGTGAACATTCACATCAGTCCCTGCTCTCAAGGAGCTTACAATCTAAGGTCCCTATCTCACATGCATATGAAGTGCCCCCCTGACCTGCAGGTAGGGCCAACATTTCAAGGGCAGGTAGGGCCAACATTTCACACTCAGGGGCAGATCCTTAGCCATGTGATCAACAAATTGGGTGCCAGTCATTTTAAGGATTTTTTTAGAAAGCTTTATTGAAGACAGGCAAACTGGGAGAGAGGGTATTGAAGACAGACAAACAAGGAGAGAGGGTATAGGGCATCAGACATCCATGGCAAAAAAAGGCAGACTCAAGACTCACCAATCCCTTCAGGCTTCACCAGTGCAGAATCACTTCAGTAGAACAGGCTGACTCTGCAATAGAACAACAGCTGAATAGGGATGTGCATTAGATGTTACCTGGCAGAGACACCAGACCTGTTCCTGAGCTTCATAGTAGCTCCTGGTACCTCCAACAGTCATATGGCTGCTCTGGTTCTCCTCCCAGATAGTACCAAACCCCACCTGGGTCCACATGTGGCCTCCTCCAGGCTTGAGGTCTAGTCAGCTTCTCCAACCTTGTACATGCCCACTCCCAGACCAAGCCCAGGGGGTGGACTTACCTAAACACATGGCAATCCCTGAGTATTTATACACTCCCCCAGCATGCACCATGTGTCATGAAATTTCCTTGTGATTGGCTGTTGAGACACAGACACGACTGATGTTCCCCTATTGGCTGCCCACTCTGAGGCAAGGTTACACCTTACTCACAGGCAGGTGCAATCAACAGCAGAACATCTAGAATTACCCAAATAATACCAGAATACAAATCAGCTAGACTGATACAGTTCTGGCAACACTAAATTTTTGTAGTCACCCCACTTAAGGTAGTAGGGGCTACACATACATACAGGGCTGATTTAGACAGGAGACAATTAACCTTCCAGCATGTCTTTGGAGTGTGGGAGGAAACCGGTGAACCTGAAGGAAAC
The DNA here is from genome assembly GCF_000935625.1 of Nanorana parkeri. Lineage (NCBI taxonomy): Eukaryota > Metazoa > Chordata > Amphibia > Anura > Dicroglossidae > Nanorana > Nanorana parkeri. The sequence goes on along the minus strand of NW_017307424.1, from coordinate 63,344 downwards.
CCATTCAAGCACAGCAAGAACATGTAAACTCCTTGCAGATAGTGTCCTTACCAGGATTTAAACCAGGGACCCCCAGTACTGCAAGGCACTAGCCACTATGTTACGGTGCAACCCCTCCAAGTAAAAGTATCTGTTTGTATGTAGCCAAAACTATACAACTTTTTGGAAGGAAAAGGCCAAAGAACCTCTGAGTTAAATACCTTTCTATACATAGTATCCATCTATATGAATGCCTTACCTACAAGGCTTTAAACGTATCCCGCTGTCTTTCCTGACTCAGAACATTTACAAATATGACATGTGAATGTCTTACCCTGCAAACATTTCCTTGGGCAAGTCCCCAAAGTATTTTATTCTTTACATCATGCTCAGTTGAAGTTGCTTGATTAGGAAAAAGTCAAGTACTTCTAGCTGATGAACATTTATGAATCTATCCTTTCACTGCTTTACATAATGAGATATGTCTTACATGTTTCAGTTACAAAATGAATATCAGTACTCAGTATTCTAGTGTATGCAAAATTCATCAAATCAGACATCAAATATATATTTTATTTGTCAGCTTTTGTTTGATTATAAAATGGAAATAGTACCTCAGCTGAGATTATTTACTGCTGGAATGTGCACAATGTACTCATTATTTATTCTACAGTGAAGGGTCCAGCTTACTTATTATTCATCTGATATCTTTATCAGGAATATTACAACACTTGAAAATAGACTTATGTTGCTGATTTTAAGAGCCAGTTACATATCTACGTACATAAATTCAGTGCATTACCGTGAATTGTCTCTAGATTTATTCCCAGGAAGTTCTATACATTCATCAGAGATTAGAAAAAACTTTTACAAAATCTTATTTGTCATTCTTTGTGAATTAATTTACTTCTCTCTTGCCATTAGAGGCCATTTTTACTAAAAAGTGAGATTTTGGCCATGTGTGGATGCCAGTAAACTGACATAGATGTTGGTTTCTTATATGCCTATGAGACAGCAGGGTAATATCCCCCACAGCAGGTGTCAACTTTATTGAAGTATGAACTCCCTGATACCAATAATTATTTATAGTTTAGCAATCCCCTCTGGGTGATCTATGTGCATTGCAAGGATTTTAATAAAATTGTTGCATATTTCTACCTTTTTCTGTTCTGATAAAATAGCTGTTTGTCTCACCATGTTCTTTCCAGACTGACTCCTGTATGGGAGGGCCTGGTTCATTATACCCTCCAGGTGAGATCTCTGAGTTCTGATGAGGAAAGCTGTAGTGTCTGAATTCCTTTCAAAGTATTTAACCCTTAGTGGGTATCTCTCTAAAACAAGTTAAATATTTAACTAGTGCAAACATCTAAGAAAATTTACAGTTTTATAAAAATTGCAGTGGCTGCTGATTGAATGAAAAGGTAAATTTTAATAATATGAAATTACAATATGGTTTATCCAGTAATTGTATATACTATTTTTTATATAAGTGGAGTTCTCCCAGTTTCTCAGGCTATCCCTTTAGCATATATGTGCATAAAGATACTAAAGGGCCATTGTACTTGTGGACATGATCTAATAGCCATCAGCCACCTTAGTTTTCTGCCATGTACCTAAAAAAAACGTTTAGCTTAGCTGTGAAGGGACAAGTTAAGGTATGCACACAAAATCCACAACCAACTTATAAGGTAAAGGCAGTAGTTTTTAAATAACATTTCCTAACCTGACCAATTACCAATCACCCAAAGACATTGAATTTTCACCAAATCTGTCCTACAACGACCATATCAATAATATTGCCATCTCATGTCCATTTGTTCTTTTTTATCCTGTATAAATGTTTTCTGAACAATCTCAATAACTAAATACTCTTACAGAGATCTATTTCATACATATCAGGATACACATACCACTGACTAGGAATATGTGCATTAGAAGGGTCTGAGCAATGGCATCATACTTGATGGCTGTGGTCTTCATTACCATTATATTTAAACAAATGTCTGTTGTAAAGGTCTGGATATAATAATTGAGAGGAAACTAGGGTGAGATATCTCCGCACAGATGTTACAGAGAATTAGATAGCTGAATATTAATACAATGTATCAGATGTCCAGGGGTCGTTCAGTTTTTAAACTGAAGCATTGCATGCCATTGGTAAAGGCAGTTGGTGCATAAACCTCTACAGAAGTCAAAATGCAGAAACATTATCCAACATGTAATCACATTGTTTTTTGGAAGAATTTGAAAGTGGTGATATAAGTATTACTGAAGTAATAACAGAATATTGACCCAAGCCAACTATTTTACATACGATTAGAGGCAAGTTAATAAACCGCCCTAAAAAGTCACCCCTGCTGCAGTTTTTAATTGTCTCAAGGACCTTTAAAAATAAATATAGTTGCAAATCCAATATAAAATACGGCACATGTTACATTAATTGTGTTTTTGGAGCACAACAGAGATACCAGAGCCTTTTTAAGGCATCTGCCCCAAGCCCACCCAGTGAGGGGCACACATAATACATATTAAGGGGTATAATCAGGAAGATCAAAATACAGAGATTTTACAAACAATTCCAGATTCAACTGAGGCATATTATATATATAGTAAAAGTTCCCCTACTTGATTTGTATATTACGCTGTAATGTTACCAGTTGTTTAACCACCTACAGACTGGTAACTGTATATATACAGTTGGTCCACAGCCTCATTGTTCTGGGAAGACGTACCTGTACGACCCTCCTATGGCTGTGTGTGTGCACACTGCTACGGGTACTGAAGCTGCTCCAGCTGCCATTGCCAAGCCCTCCCCTTCCTGTTACATCAGAGGCATCTCCACCCTCCCATTGTTTGTGATCTGTGCAATAACCCCTCCTCCCTCTGTCTATAACCTGTATATTTATTGTATCTTGTGCTCCATGTTTTAACTCCCTCAATACTGGCATGTTTCTTCATCTCTAAAATATTGCAAATATTGTGGCAATAAATCAGATCTCCTTGGAGTGTCTACTTTCCAAAAAGGGGTCATTTTGGAAGTTTTCGTACTGTCCTGACATTTTTATTTGCTATGATTTATAAATGAAAGGAAGATAAACAGTTTTTCTTTCAAGATGTTTTGTCTTTTTTACTTTATATAGTAAACAATAAAAAAATACCAATAAAAGAAAGCTCTATTTGTCGCTAAACATTATATAAAATTAATGTATTACAGTGTTGTATGACAGAGTAGTTTTCAGCCAAACTTTAACAATGTTACAAACTGAAAAATGGCCTGGTAATGAAGAAAGTATAACATGCCGATACTAAAGTGGTTAACCACTGCACAGTCCACAATATTAGGATTACTTTTAGCATAAAAGACATAGGGACAAATTACCCTAAAATGACATTCCTGTGAGTTCTGTAGTAAATTGTTTTGTACCTGTACATTGGGTGCAAAGGTAAACACTTTCCCAGAAAAGAGTTATTTTATATGCAGTTGCACTTTATAGAGACAAATTATAGTCTTTTTGCTTTTAGAAAACAGGCATCTCTTATGAAAAAGCTGAGGGTCAGAACTCTGCGTTGACTTTGATATCCATGTGTGATTTTAACCAGCAACCCTGCTTTCCATGTTGGATTAGCAGGGGTTGAGTGTAATCCTTTTGGATAAAAATATAATTATCCCGCTGCTACCTTCAAAAGGTCAGCAGTGTTAATAAAAGTTTGTTTTATCCATATACTTTTAAGGAATAAAACCAATATAAAACAAATTATAATTTCTAACATAAACCTTAGAAAAGTTGAAGAGACTTCCGGTTGCGGCACCGGATGGACTAGCGGTGTTTTCCGTAGCTCCGTCCCCGCCACATCCCCACCGTCTAAAACGAGCTTGAACCGAGCCGCATCGAGCCCCAGATAGCCGCATACGAGTCCCGCAGGTCATGGACAAGTTTGTCGCACGATCGCAGCCGGCCCGCCGCGCGCTGTCTCTGCCATCTGACCCGGCGGTCGCGCTGCCAGCATCGGCGGCCATGGACGAAACTGATGCTGATGACATGGGGTCGCAGGGTGAGTCGGAGGTGGCTTCTCCCCATGCCCCAATAAACTACCAGCACCTGGCAGCAGCTGTGGCATCCCACTTGAGAACGGAGATCAGGGCCATTATAGCAGACTCTTTGAAGCTGCATTTGGGGCCTATATCCGCTGCCCTGGAGTCCCAGGCAAACAGAATGCAGGCTCTGGAGGCCCGTGTCAGTGGGGTGGAGGACCGGGCTGTTGAGGCTGATAGATCCCACATTGAAGAAAAAAAGATGCTCCAATAACTGCAAGATAAGGTTGATGACCTAGAAAACAGATCTCGCAGGAATAACCTCAGAGTAATTGGGATCCCTGAAACAATAATGCCCGCTGAGCTACAACGCTTTTGTTCTTCTATTATACCACAAGCCATGGGTATCACATCTGCCTGCGCAGTGGAAAGGGCCCACCGCATAGGCCCCCCTAAAGATCAGGAAAGGCCCAGAACAGTCATAGTAAGATATCTGGACTATTCAGACAAGCATCACATTCTGCAGACCTATAGGAGGCAGCGCCAACTGGTGGCGGGCGGCCACAAATTGCTGCTTTTTGCAGATTATTCAGCTGAATTGTCTAAAATTTGTTGCTCTTTTCATGAGGTCTGCCAGTCCCTGGTGCATAGGAGAATCAAGTTCGTGCTGGCGTACCCGGCGGTACTGCGCCTGTCAGATCCCGACGGTAACCAAATCCGCTTCACCTCAGCTGCCCAGGCCAAGGGGTATGTAGAAAGACATCTCTCTGACCTCACAGCGCAATCCAACTTGCCACTTAAGAGTCCACCGTGGAAGAAAAGGACCTGAAGGCCAGGTCGTCCCTCCATTGTTTTTTTTCCTCCCACCCTAACAGGGGTGCAAAGATGGGCTCGTTCACACAGCTGTGTGTCATCAATGTGCTGTACTTGACGGGTGCTCCCAAGTTGATAACTATCTCCTCTTTCTTGTTTATATATTTTTTATATTTTTCATTCCTTGCAGTGTTATCATTCATGCTCTGAGATCTTTATATTTTTCTACAGTGGCGGGCGTAGTAACCGGAAGTTCTCTGCCCCATGAACACTGTGGCTCCTCGAGGGGTTAACCTTTCCCCCGTTGTAGGTGGCCAGACCTTTGTACACCACCATCCGGAAAAAAGGAAGTCCCTGAAAGGTATTTGTTCCTACCTGAAGGTTAAAGTTTGTTTGCTGTTCGTTTTTGTTTTTGTTTCTGCACTGTTAGTAGCGAGCGGACACATCTCTCCAGCCATGTGGATGAAGACCTCTTTCGACACTCTCCTCACCAACCGAATAATCATGGGAGTGCAACTCCCTTTATTTGGTATCATGGGTATGCTGCATCAGAGTCGTTCCTGGAGCACTGGGACACAGGTAACGGCTCACATCTACAGATTATGGGTCTGTCACGACCTCATTATCATACCATCACCTCGACAGTTATGGGAACCACCTTAAAAGTTTCCTCCTGGAATGTCAAGGGACTTAGGATGCCACAAAAGAGGAGGCAGGTATTACATCATCTTAAAAAGCATAAGGTAGACATTGCATTGCTGCAGGAAACCCATCTTCTGCGCGATGATATCTCTCGCCTCAAACAATCGTGGGTGGGCACAGTAGTAGGGGCACCCTCGGTGGGACGTTCAGCTGGAACGGCAATACTCATAGGTAAAAACTTACCTCATTTACTCATCGCCCAACGGCACGATTTGGAGGGGGGTCGGTGGTCCCAAGTGACTATACAGATTGGTCAAACTACCCTCGAGATATGGAATGTTTATGGCCCCAACCTGGATAACAAACCTTTCTTTGACAGGCTGCTGACGCGACTATCTCCTCCTGCCCCTGACACCTATGTCTTCCTTGGGGGAGACTTCAATGCAGTACCGACTACTCTGGAGGACCGCTCCTGGACCAGGGGACGCCCTTCTAATGTCACTCTCGCCCAAGATCTACATTTTTCGGCAATGATCCAAGCGGGTGGTTTTGTGGACATATGGCGATATCTACATCCTTTAAATTGTGAGTTCACCCATTTTTCTCATGCACATGACTCCCTTTCCCGCCTGGACATGTTCCTGGTGTCGCCTAACATGGTGTCCAAGGTTTCCTCTGTGGTCATAGAAGATATGGTCATATCAGATCATTCTCTGGTGCTGATGGACATAGCATATTTGGGGACGCCCTCCAAGCCTTTAGTATGGCGCTTTCCCTCTTACCTGAGTAATGATGATACGTTTCAGGCGCAGTTAACTTCATGGTGGGATGATTATGCTTTGGATTTGGGTGTACCCCCATACTCCTTCCAGGCTGATTTAAGTTGTAGAAAGTGCAGGAAATCTGCTCCTGGTAAGTTAAAGCGTAGACATAGTTCCTGAAAGGAGAGAGACTGATCGGTGCGTGGATGGAATAATTGCCGCCAGTTAAATAACCCTTTGTCTCTCCATTTATGGAAAGCAGCATAATCAACACCTTGTGAGAACATAGGGTTACCTAAGAACGGGTTGTGGACCGACATATACGGAGACAGTTGCAGTGCCTTCCGTGTCTCTCGCCATGCAATGATGGTGTCCCTGTATAAAGTATTTTGTCGAATGCCTGGGGGCAGCATGGGGATCCTACAATGAAGGATCGCTTTCAAGTCCCATGGCGCTACTAGTTCCCCTTCCAGGTCCGTATTTGAGTACATAGAGCTACCTGACAGCCAATCCAGTGCATGTCTGAGCAAACACGCAATGTTGTACAATTTAATATTCGGGAAGTTAGCACCCCCCTCGCTCTTCGGCAACCACAGTTTCCTGTGTGATATCCTTGGCCGTTTAGACTGCCAGACGAATTGCGACATCGCTCTCATAAGTCTTTTAATGTCGCCACTCTTCAGTAGAAGAGGAAGGTTTTGCATGGGGTACAGGAGTCTGGCGAAGCTAATCATTTTTAGCAGGTGTATTCTCCCGAAGAGCGAGAGGGGGAGACTCCCCCACATTTCTAGTTCTTTGATTATCCTGTCAATTAAGGGGGGGTAATTCAGATAGTATAAAGAGGATGGCGTTTTCCCGATTTTCAGACCCAGATAGGTAATAGCTGAATGGGCTACTCTAAGCTGCGTAGGGCCCTCTCCCTGCACCATTGTTGCCCCTGAAAGGGGAAGAATCTCACTCTTTGTAAAGTTTATACGAATACCCGAAAAGGTCTTAAAGTGCGCAAACAGTGTCCGAACAGCCTCCACATCCACACTAGGTTGAGATGTGAAAAGTAGTATATCATCCGCAAACAAAGCTATACGCAGTTCGGATTTCCCAACCTTAATGCCATGGAGGTCCGAGGAACTCAGTATATGTGCTGCCAGAGGTTCAATGGATAGGTCGAATAGCAGTGGTGACAGAGGGCATCCCTGACGTGTGCCCTTCGTCAAATTGAGGGGTCCAGACAGTACCGCCTGTGTCAGGACCCTCGCTATTGGTGATGTGTACATCTGTCTGAGGAAGGACACGATTCGCCCCTGGAATCCAAACTTCGTCAATACCAGGAACAGCCAGCGCAGGTCGATACTATCGAACGCTTTTTCGGCGTCCAGGGTGATTATGGCCGAATCCTCTAATGGGAAGGTCTTTGCTAACTCCAGTGCCATCAAGACCTTGCGTATGTTAGTCACACCCGAGCGTCCTTTGACAAAACCAACCTGCGCCGGCTGCACCAAGGAGGGCAGTATATCTGCCAAGCGTGTGGCCACAATTTTTGACAGGATTTTAGCATCTACATTTAGTAGGGAAATAGGCCTATATGAGCATGGGGCTGTGGAGTCCTTTCCTTCCTTAGGAATGAGTTTAATATACGCTGCTTTTCCCGCTGCCGTATATGGACCTCCCTCCCATACTGAGTTAAATAAAGAATGGAGGGAATCTATCACCTCCAAGTGATATATGCCCGGAGGGGTGTTTAAGGGACAGAATATGGCTAGGACGAAATCTCCCCTTCACCAGACGGGCCATCAATTTGCCCGCCTTGTTGCCATATTTGTGAATAGAGAGATCCAGATGTGCCGAGTAAATTGCGTCCTGCCTCTGTGCCCAGAGATCAAATTGTTGTTTTTTATATGCCCGGAGGGGTGTTTAAGGGACAGAATATGACTAGGACGAAATCTCCCCTTCACCAGACGTGCCATCAATTTGCCCGCCTTGTTGCCATATTTGTGAATAGAGAGATCCAGATGTGCCGAGTAAATTGCGTCCTGCCTCTGTGCCCAGAGATCAAATTGTTGTTTTGCTGACTCCCATTCTTGTCTGTTATGAGGGGTGGCGTTGGACCTAAGGGACATCTTGGCACTCCTCAGACGGGCACTCGCCAGTCGGTAGGACCTCAAGATATTCTTTTTATATGCCGATGTATAGGAAATTATTCTCCCCCTCATATACGCTTTAGCTGCTTCCCAGAAGAGAACTGGAGTGACTACGTGTTGTTGGTTAAGGGAGACATAATCCCTCCATGACGTCACCAGGAAGTGGCGAAAGTCCTCGTTAGCATGTAGGAATGCCGGAAACCGCCACAGGTATACATTTGGTCTACGTGGTGCAATTTCAATCGACAAGGCAATAGGGGCGTGGTCCGATATTACCACGTCATGTATCTCCGAGTCTCTCACCTTAGGCAAGAGCTCGGGAGTACAGAAATAATAGTCCAGGCGCGCCAGGCAGTCATGTATTGGAGAAAAGTGCGTAAAGTCGGCGTCCACCGGGTGGGCCAATCGCCAGATGTCATGCAAGTTAAGAGCCGCGGCCATAGTGGCCAGAGATGACTGCCTCGCGTACTCAGGCCCCCTTGTTTTAGGCGCATTCCCTGAGATCCATCTCCTATTCTTCAATAGTGACATCGTGGAGTTAAAATCCCCCCCCACCAGATGTAGTGGCGTTATACACTGCGACAGCCAGTGCGTCAGCGTTCTGAAATCCGACTTGGAGGGTGAGTTTTGAAGATAGACATTCGTAAGTGCCAGTGTGGAGGACCCCATGTCTAAAGTCACTGTCAGCATCCGCCCCAACGAGTCCTTCTTTATGCTCAAGACAGTGTACTGAAGACTTTTATGCATTAAGATTATCACCCCTGCCCTTCTGCCGTCTGACGCTGACCCAAACACCTCCCCCACCCAAGTTTTACGCATTCTATGGAAGTCTTCCTCCCTCAAGTGTGTCTCTTGCAACAGAGCAACGTCTGCGCGCAGTCTGCGGAGCTGACGCAGAACTTGGTTACGTTTTTGGGGGGAGCGTAGGCCTTTAACATTCCATGAGATTACCTTTATGTTACAGCAGGTGCCTGGCGTCTAATTCGCTGATCAATAAACTCACTAGAGGCTGCTCGGACACTAGATGCTGTCAGGCCCCCAGAGTCTCGCCCGGTCACCGTCCAGTTACGGGTAAGGATAGTTTCCGTACTGAGGGGTGCTATGCTCCTTGTGGGGAGGGGAAAAAGCCCCCACGGTAGTGTGGTGATAACCCAGTGTGATGTACATATGGATAACATTATGAAGTGTATGACCCAACTTAGCTTGACTATAAACAACAGTAATAACAAACTATAATTGACTGACTTCGGTATTTCCCACGTCATGCATTTGTGGGGAAGGCGCTCACACACTTGTGTCCACCACAGCACTTTACAGTCGGGAATACCAAGGCCTTCAGCAATACCCATAGATGCAGGAATAAATAATCCTGCGGGGTAGATCACATTAAACCAACTACATTTCCCTCGTCACCCATTTTGGAACAGCATTCAAGAGAAATATGACAAACCAAGGCAACTATGGCATATAGTCACATAACGATGCAGTAGAAATACTTGCGCCCAGCTGTCTCAGGGGATCCAGGATGCCAAGCCGGCGCGTCAGCCCCCCGTTTTCTTTGAGGATCTTGTGAATTTACGGGGTGTGTGGGGAGTACGAGGTGAACGAGCAGGACGTGCCGAAGGTGGAGGCTTGGAGGGAGACCCAGATGGCGCTTCTAGTTGATTCACCGCTTCCGCGGCCTTCAGTGGATCTTGGAAAGAGAGTCGCTTACCATCTGCATCATCAAAGTATAGAACAGCCGGATATGCCAATGTGAACCGAATTTGTCTTTGGACAAGGGCTGAGCAGACCTCGTGGAAGGCTTTGCGTTTCTTGGCCACTTCAGCGGAGTAATCTGCAAATAGGAGTAGTCGGTGACCCTCCACTTCAAGGGACCTCTGCGCTCGATATTGCTGCAATACACTCATCCGGTCCGCATAGTTAAGATACCGTACAATTACAGGCCGTGGCGTCGCGTTGTCTTCTCTTGGGGGGCCTAGACGATGCAACCTTTCTACCATGCAGGGCACTGGGATGTGAAGAGCTTCCGGAATTGTGTAGGCGCAGAGTTTCGCGAGCATCGACGGTTTATATGCTTCCGGGAGGCCCACAATCCTTATGTTATTTCTCCTGGATCTATTTTCCAGGTCATCCAGTTTTGCTTGCATAGAAAGGGATATAGATTCATATTGTGCAATCTTGATCTGAGCTTCCAAGAGATTATGTTACAACAATGTATACTGCTCGTTCTGCACGCATATATACCTCAGCGGCCCTTTCCCCATCCTTCCGTTTATACAAGGGAACTTGTCAAGGTTGCCCTCTCTCCCCACTCCTTTACAACTTAGAAATAGAACCCCTGTCCCGAGCCTTAGCGTCCTCCCAAACCTTTACAGGATACAGATCTGCTCCCTTCGATACCAAATTGGCCTTATTTGCAGATGACATCCTGCGACTTCTGTCTGACCCCCTAGCACAAATATCGAGAATCTTTGACCTTATCACCCACTATGGGTCCTTCTCTGGTCTTAGAATCAATATAAATAAAAGTGAACTCCTGCCCTTGACTTCGGACCGGGCTTTTATAACTACCCCTTCCCCACACATACCCATCCCTGATAATGCAGAAACATTCTATCACCTACTTAGGCATCTCCATTCCCCGGTCGGCTAGAGATCTTTATGCCTTGAATTACAAACCTATCTTAAACAAAATAGTTCAAGAACTGCGCACCTGGAAAGATTACCCTATTTCCCTTTTAGGCAGATGTCATCTCATTAAGATGGTCAGCTTCGCCAGGTTACTGTATCCTCTTCAGACTATACCCCTCCTTTTGAAACATAAGGATATCCAAATCCTTCAAAGTGCCTTCACCTCGTTTCTCTGGCGGGGGAAGAGGGCAAGGATCGCCCTCAAAAAACTTCAACAGCCAGTGAGGAAGTTGGGTGCCAACCTCCCGAACATTAGAGCATACAATATGGCCAGCTTATTCCGCCATATACGAGATTGGACCCATGATACCACCTATTTCACCAACACCCCCTTAGAGAGCCACCTAATGAAACCCTGGTCCCCCCTTGGTATCCTGAACACCCCACTGAAACTCCTCCCCAAGCACATTAAAGATAACATTCTCCTCAGGGACACTGTGATAGCTTGGAGGGAACTCCGGAAAATACTCCACCTGCCCAGTGTCATCTCCCCATTGATGCCCCTCCGAACCTCCCCAGGGTTTACGGCAGGCGCTGACTCTAATGCTTTTCGGGTGTGGGCAGCTAGGGGTATTGTAGTTCTGGCGGACGTCTTTGACCCCCAGGGACGTCTTAAGACGTTTCCAGCTCTGCAAACCCAATACCGTCTCCCGGCCTCCCATAGTTACCCATACATGCAATTACGTCACTTTATCTCCAGTTACCTTACAATACCTTGGCCCGAAATGGTACACTCACCCCTCTCTCCACTGCTCTCCTCTCCCCAGACAAAGATGCCACTATCTCTTATTGCCCGGGACGTAGTGACATACATACAGGAATCTTCCACCACGGTACCGTCCCACATTGGTCGCTGGGCGGAATTTTTGGACATCTCCGCTGAGGACACAACTGATATGGTAGAGCAGGGTTGGCAACAAATCAGGAGGGTTATTATCAATGAGTCTTGGCGGGAAATCTACTTCAAAACAGTACATAGAGCATATAATGCCTTTAATATCTCCACTAGGGGGACGTCTTCCTTATGGTTAACTGCTTGTCCGAAATGTCTTCTTCCTCTACCTGACCTCCTGCACCTACTATGGTCCTGCCCCCGTATACAAAACTATTGGTCCACCATAGTGTCCTTTACGAATGTGCACTCGCGTAAGAACAGGGAGTTATCCCCAAACTTTTGCCTACTCCATGCCCTTCCCCCACCCACGGACGAGAACCCATCCTGCCCTACCCATTGGGAACATATCTGTCTGCTGACAGCCAAAAAGGCGATCCTTTGTAACTGGATTATATCAGATCCCCCTTCCATGGACACGTTCTGCCCCCTGTTGAATCGCTTGTTGTTACTGGACAAGCTGGACACGAAATTTAATCAAGCACGCACTAAAACGTTCTTTGCTACTTGGACATCGTATGTTGCAGCAGAGTTTTCCTTACAACAGCTGCAAGATCTGATGTCCATTTTTCAGCTGTCCAAATGGTACCTCGAAGCTAAACTGACGGGTTCCCTAGGGCCCCTGGATGTCCTCTGACCCTTGCTCTACTGCGATCACTCGAGATTCCCACCACCAATCTCCGCCAAGAGTAGTCCTCCTGATACACCCACCAATGCCCCTAATGGTTGGAATTGGTCTTCTACTCACAGTACCGACCCTCATGGCTATAGGGTCTGCTACTAGTTGTTGGTATTACACATATTTGAAGTGCGACTTTCCAGCGGAATGTATCCATATTGTATGACTCTAGTTAACCAGTTTCAGTTTTTGGCTGTACTTTACTTGACATGTCTGGATTTCAGTCTGCGTACTGAGCTACTGTCTCTGCTGCATACCAATGATTGCTCGTTGTGTAATGTTTTATTTTTGATTATTCTCAATAAAAATTTGACATGCTAAAGAAAAAAAGTTGAAGAATACACTATAATGCTTGCAGATAGTCAAGGTCAGACATGTGTCAGAAGACAGTGGCCTCTTTCTGGCATGCAAATGCAATCAAATCATTCTTTCATTCCATGTTATAGCATAACCAGGTATTATATGGTAAAAAAGCCTTGCAAATGAAAAATGCAATAATTTTTCCAAAATAAAAAAGGATTCTACAGAGATAGCTTTACATGACATTCTAAAGTTGACAGCGGATATGTCTGCTACTTTTTATATGGTCTTGCTGCATATTGTTGGCATATGGTCCCTTGCATACTTTTATGCTAATCCCTTGATGACCATTCTAAAGTTACACTTTATTGCTCAGTGCCATTTTATTCAGTCTCAAGCTGCCTTGAAATGTTGCCAGTGTCTCTTTGACGACTGCTCCAGGCAAAAGAAAAACATACAGAATGTTAAGGTAATGGGTTCTTGTGCAGGTCATGGTTTGCAGAGCAACAGATTGTTTCTTTCCAAGTACAATGTATGCTCAAGGCACATAACTGCAGGGGCAATATGGCTTTGTGGTCAAGTATACTACATCTCTCTTTAAGTGATCCCTCAGGAGGAAAACACAATTCTTATATACATTACACTAGATAGGATTTGGCAGATGTTTTGACATTTACCTTTAGGAATAAAGCATTAAAGAAACTATAGCTTTTTGCTTGTTTTCCTTATACATGGCAAATCATTTAGCTTAATGAATATAATCTTATCAAAGTGTGCTTTCATTTCAAGATTAAAAATATTTTCTTACAAAGCATGCAGCATCTGCTGCAATATGTGGCAGTCATGGAGACTTATTTATGGCAAAAAAGAAGTGTTTTATTTACTCAAAATAATAAATTGAAATTTACTCAAAATAGAAAGTGATTTGATAATGCTGAAATGTGCCTTAATTGTTTTTAATGAACTGTAATTTTTAATGAAAAGTTCAATTTTCCAATAACTTATTTTTTCATATAAATGTTATATGCAATTCAAAAGTATCAAATTAATGATGGGATTTAGAAAATATTGGTGTTATTAATATTATTATTATTTCAGACATTTCCAAAGAATGGCTTTAAAACAAAATGTGGTTTCAAATTCCTTTTTTGTTACTTTATGGCATCCTGATAGCAGTTGTTCGCTATTCTGGTTGCTGTAGCAACCAATTTGCAAATAACACACTTTCTGGCCTCTGGACTCTGAACTGTGGTCAGGAGGCTTAAAAGGACCAGTCAGGGGGGATGTTTTTATCCCCATCCCTATAAAAGTCAGGGTTCTTAGCAGACATATCACATAGAAAGACAGTAAGTGCTGGAGAGACCTAGAGTGGATAGGAAGAGATCCCAGTGTATTTTTTCTGCAAGATAGAGTTGTTTCTATTCTGTACAGTTCTGCTAAAAGTGCTATACCCAGTACTGCATTATGCTACATTTCTGTGAACTGCAGTGTGGTGGACTACATTCCATTGTGTGTGTTTACAGTGCATAGGCTTAACTTTCCATTTTTGGACTACTTGTTTGTGTGGCAGGAACTCTTTGAGTGCTGGGCCTCACTTGTACTATCTGCAGCGATATGCTTTTCGCACTCAGTTTTAGCTGCCCGGATTTCTAGTTTGCATTTTTTGTTACCTTCTTTGTAGTTAAGGAACGCCAATGCTGTCCCCTCCGTCTTATATTTTATAAATGCCGCTCTCTTGTCCTTGACGTGTTGTTTTACAGTTTTATTAAGCCATATTGGTTTAGTTTTTGATCTTTTATTTTTGCTTCCTAAAGGTATACACTTTGAAGTAGCAGTATGTAGTGTGTTTTTAAAACAATCCCACATCTGGTCTGTGTTTAGGTTTTGAAATAAGTTTTCCCATTTTATTTCCCCCACTCCTCCCCCACTATATCAGTGTACATTTGCTGTCCCCTCCAAATAACTCAACACACAGCCATTAATGTCTAAACCGCTGGCAACAAAAGTGAGAAGACCCCTAAGTGAAAATGTCCAAATTGGGCCCAATTAGCCATTTTCCCTCCCCGGTGTCATGTGACTCGTTAGTGTTACAAGGTCTCAGGTGTGAATGGGCAGCAGGTGTGTTAAATTTGGTGCCAAGACCCTGAAACTGAGCTGCTGCATGGTGGCCAAGACCATACAGCGGTTTAACATGCTCAGCGTCATATCCAGAGGTTGTCTTTGGGAAATAGACGTATGAGTGCTGCCAGCATTGCTGCAGAGGGTGAGGGGATGGGGGTCAGCCTGTCAGTGCTCAGACCATACGCCGCACACTGCATCAAATTGGTCTGCATGGCTGTCGTCCCAGAAGGAAGCTTCTTCTAAAGATGATGCACAAGAAAGCCCGCAAACAGTTTGCTGAAGACAAGCAGACTAAGGACATGGATTACTGGAACCATGTCCTGTGGTCTGATGAGACCAAGATAAACTTATTTGGTTCAGATGGTGTCAACCTTGTGTGGCGGAAACGAGGTGAGGAGTACAAAGACAAGGGTGTCTTGCCTACAGTCAAGCATGGTGGTGGGAGTGTCATGGTCTGGGGCTGCATGAGTGCTGCCGGCACTGAGGAGCTACAGTTCATTGAGGGAACCATGAATGCCAACGTGTACTGTGACATACTGAAGCAGAGCAGGATCCCTCCCTTCGGAGACTGGGCTGCAGGGCAGTATTCCAACATGATAACGACCCCAAACACACCTCCAAGATGACCACTGCCTTGCTAAAGAAGCTGAGGGTAAAGGTGATGGACTGGCCAAGCATGTCTCTAGACCTAAACCCTATTGAGCATCTGTGGGGCATCCTTAAACGGAAAGTGGAGGAGCGCAAGGTCTCTAACATCCACCAGCTCTGTGATGTCGTCTTGGAGGAGTGGAAGAGGACTCCAGTGGCAACCTGTGAAGCTCTAGTGAACTCCATGCCCAAGAGGGTTAAGGTAGTGATGGGAAAATAATGGTGGCCACACAAAATTTGAGTAGGGGTGTACTCACTTTTGTTGCCAGTGGTTTAGACATTAATGGCTATGTGTTGAGTTATTTTGAGGGGACAGCAAATGTACACTGATATACAAGCTGTACACTAATTACTTTACATTGTAGCCAGGTGTCATTTCTTCAGTGTTGTCACATGAAATTATATAGTATAATAAAATATTTACAAAAATGTATATGTATATATATATATACAGGTGAAACTCTCAACACATCAATGCATACTTATGTGTTGCACTTTAGTGCACCAAATTAGCACAATGTTCACTGAGTGCACCAAAGCACCAAATTCTTAATACCACTATTGCCACAACGGTTAATAAAGTTAGACAATCCCCTGAATTAATAACAATAGAAAGGTATAAATGAAGAGGCTGAGGTTCTGCATGCACAGCTAATAGAGGGTGTGCAGGCTCTGCAGTGATCACAGGAATGTAGGAGTGCATCTCTGGAAGCATTGGGACGATCAGATAATCACCAGCACACACATAGTGTACTCTCAAATCCTTTTTCAGTTTATTAGTGCATCATCATATATCATCATAAATGCCAACATTTTGGGGCTACACAGGGTCCCTTCTTCAGGATGACATTATCTGGAAGCATAACTGATTGTGACAACCATTTCCTAGGGTATGCATAGTATTCCCTAATGTTTATTGCACAAAAAAAACAGTCTAGTCTCTCCCTCTGAAAACGCAGTCTACAAAAGCAGCTTACATTGTGTGCATTGAGTCTGTACAGTATTGTGTTGTTCCTATGACATAATACACTCTAATTTTGATTTCTGTCATCTACCTCTGGAACTACAGCTGACTAAAGCTGCTTACATAGTATGTAGTGAATCAATACAATATTTCTGTTTTTTTCTTCTGTGAAATACACTATAATTTAAATTTCCTGGCCACATCCAGCTACTCCTAGATGACAGGAACCAAAGGGTTAAATTAGGGCATTCCCCACTCTATAAAAAAGCCCCTACTTCAACCGACTTCCCCAGTCTTTTTTGTTCCTGTCCCCTCTAGGGCAATGTTATTTTCTTGTTCTCGTAGTTTTATTTGATTACTTAGATTAATTGTAAGGCTCCATGTCATCAACCATAGGCCTTACTTGGTGGGCCCAGTGGAAGATAAGAATTGCACCAAGTTATTTTCTCAGACAAGTATCGCAACAATAAGCAGTGGATCAGCATATCACACAGAGTCAAGCAATCCCTGCGATGGTGGCCTCAAGACAGAAACTTGCATAAGGGGTTCCCATTGGAAAGCATCCCATGGGTTACCATTACCATAGATGCCAGCAGGTCATTGACAACCTGTACACACAGGGGCTATGGACAGAGAAATTAATCATCCAATCTGCTAGAGCTGAAGGCAGTATTCCAGGCGCTTCGTTGTTTCCAGAACTGAATACAGTTCAGATGGGTCAGGATAATGGCAGACAATGCCCCAGGGGTGTCTTATATCAATGACCAAGAAGGCACATAGAGTCGCCGCATGATGGAGGCGATTGTTCCTCTCATGATGTGGGCAGTGCAGAATGTGGTAGGCATCAAATCGGTTTACTTACCAGGCCCATAGAATGGAGTGTTCATCTTCACACTGTGGTTTATTTAGTACAAGCACCATATTTGCTATTTTTACAAATATAAGTTGCATTTAACCCCCACTCTTTTCTCTGCACTACTTTTTTGTGAGTTCCATCTAGTGGTCAAACAGCACTGCTTCCACAGTCATCAATATCCCTTCCATGCCTCCATACCTTCCTTGATTCCTCACTCAGAAGAAGACAAACAGCGAGAAGCCCAGCCACCATTTTTTGAGCTTATGTAAAGAAAAAACACCTGTTTATCTTCTTAACACTTTTTGGCGACAACAGGGGCAGCATTTGAGGTGGTACGGGGCCTGGAGGCAGCTTGAGGTGTCGCTTTTGATAGTGGGGCTGTAGGCCAGGGTCCCGGATATCTCGGTAGCATAGGGGCACTTACCGGTTGGTAGGGGGAGCGGTGGCAGTCAGCGTGGGGGTGTTGGCCTCGCGCGGAGGGCTGCAGCATCTCTTGGCCCCTTGCTGGTGTCGGTAAAGGCTGTGGAATGTGGCGGGTGACATCACTCTTCGGCGCCGGCACCACCTGTAGTGCGTGTCGCATCGTCGGATGCGGTGACGCACTTCCGGCGCGCCACTTCCGGTTCGGAAGTAGCCTCGCGCCGGAGACACATAAGGAGCTGTTGAGCTCAGATAGACAGCAGACGCCACTCGGCCACGACTAACTGGGCAGTAGTGTCCTATGAACGGTGAAAGGGTTGCTCCACTCATCAGCTGTACACTGACCATAACCGACCAAGACCACATACGGCCGGTGGGTACATCAGGAGATCCACCTGGAGTCTGGTACGGAACATGACCAGTTGCTAGGTTCACTCCTGATGCTGAGTAAAGCTGCCGTAATTGCGGACGCCTCGGCTGAAGCAGTCAGGTACTCTGCACGGACTACAGCTTTGATCAACTCCTCCAGACGAGCGTTGTGGCTCAAAACGTAGTCTGGGGATGCAGCTTCCAAAGCGAAGCTGTGCGGGTTGCCTTTTAAAGGTGACTTGCTCTTTGGCCAAGAACTGGAGGCAGTGCTGGATAGGTCCGCAGATAAGAAAAAAAGGCTTCCCATGGGGGCCCTTCAGGAGCTGTGGGACCAGGGGGTCATTATGAGTCTACCGCCTTCGGAGGAGAACAGGGGGTTTTACTTGCACATCTTCTCCAGGATAAAGCCTTCGGGGAAATGCAGACTGATTCTCAATCTGCAGCCTCTAAACAGAGTGGTACTATACAAGAGGTTTCGTATGGAATCGATCTTTTCAATACGAGAGTTGCTAGCCCCAGGGTCGTTCCTAGCGACCATAGATTTGCGAGACGCCTATTTTCACATAGCGGTAAGACAGTCGTCACAATATCTACTGCGGTTTGCAGTAAGGGGTCCGGCAGGCGTCCTGCACTTCCAGTACAGGGCTCTGCCATTTGGCCTCTCCTCAGCACCTCGAACCTTTACCAAAGTGCTGGCAGAGGCTCTGGCACCTCTGAGGTTAAGGGGCGTAGGGGTTATTCCATATTTGGACGACCTTTTGTTTTTTGCCCCATCAGAGCTGGTGCTCCAGCAAAAACTGGAGCTGGCCATACTGCACTTGGAGAGTCTGGGTTGGTTGGTGAACAGGGAGAAGTCACAACTGGTCCCCGCACAGAGAGTGAAGTTCCTGGATTATTGGATCGATACCCGGGACATGACCATTACATTACCGGAAGACAAGGTGTCGCTTTTGATAGAGGAGTCGCTGAGACTGCAGTTACAGAGCACAGCCTCAGTCCGCTCCGTCATGAGAATGGTCGGTCTCATGACGTCTACCATCCCAGCTGTTACCTGGGCACAATTCCACTCAAGGCCATTACAAAATTGGCTGTTGAGGGTTTGGGGGAGTCGACTAAAAGACTTAGACAAGGGGGTCCGCATCACAGAGGAAATCAAGCATTCACTACTGTGGTGGATGGACTGTCGGAACCTCTCAGTCGGCAGACTTTGGTGTCAGCCAACACCACTTGTGGTCAGTGCCTGGGGTTGGGGTGCTCACTGCCAGGAGTACATTTGGCAGGCAGCCTGGGAGCAGGCGGTCCGCCTCAAATCATCAAACTGGAGAGAGCTAAAGGCGATAGAGCTAGCCCTCTGCCAGTTCCGGGAGACGTTAGCCGGGGACCATGTGGCAGTGGCTTCGGACAACGCCGCGGCAGTGGCCTACATAAACAGGCATGGGGGCACGCGTTCGCACGGCCTCATGCAGTTGGCGACGAATATTCTAACTTGGGCAGAGCACACCCTCCTCTCGCTGACGGCGAGGCATATCAAGGGCAGCCTGAACGAGTTGGCAGATTCGCTCAGCAGGACGGAGCTGCACAGGTCAGAGTGGTCTCTGAACGCAGGAACGTTTGCATGGATCACCAGCTTGTGGGGCTGTCCCGAGGTAGACCTCTTCGCAACGGCCAACAACAAGCAGGTGGAACAATTTTTTTCACTCTCCAGGAACGACGGAGCCCTAGGGGGGGACCCGTTGGTACACCCCTGGAGCTTCTGTCTAGGTTACGCATTTCCTCCACTGCAGTTAATCCCGAATGTGCTTCGGAAGCTCAGGGGCGAACGGATGACGTTAATTCTCATAGCGCCATGTTGGCAGAAGCGGCCGTGGTTCACGACCCTCCTGGAGCTGTGTGTGGCATGGCCTCTGCTTCTTACACCAGCTTCTTACACCAGCGGCAGATTTATTGATACAGGGGCCGGTGAGACACCCACAGGTACAAGCTTTAAATTTAGCAGCGTGGTTACTGAGTGGGAGGTGTTAATGAACAAAGGGTTATCCGCACGGGTGGTGGCTACACTGCTGCACAGTAGAAATCCGGTGACATCTGCGATCTACCTGAAGGTGTGGAAAGTGTTTTCCAGCTGGTACAGCAGTCAGGGTAGGCCTGCGGTGGCCACAGTACCATTGGTGTTGGATTTCCTGCAGGGCGGTTTGGAAAAAGGGCTTTCCTGTAGTACTCTGAAAGTGCAGGTTTCTGCACTGTCTAATTTCGTGGACATTAGATTGGCGGAGGAGCCTCTCATCAACAGATTTATGCGAGCAGTAGGCAGAATGAAACCACCGAAGAGTAAGGTGGTGCCAAACTGGGATCTCTCGGTGGTGCTACAAGGGTTTCTCAATCAGCCTTTCGAGCCATGACTAGAGCATGGGCTACGTCCTGGGCAGAGCGAGCGGGGGCTACTCCAGAACAGATCTGCAGAGCAGCCACATGGTCCAGCTTCCAGACATTCGTCAGGCACTACAGGCTGGACCTTATGACTTTTCCAGCATTTGGCAGGAAAGTCCTGCAAGCTGTGGTCCCACCCTAAGAGGTAAGATTTGTCCTCACTGATCCTCTCGATGGCTGTCCAGGAAGATAACTGGGGAAAACACGAGTTGATTACCTGATAACTCTGTTTCCAGGAATCTTCCAGGACAGCCAGTTCACGCCCTTGGTGTGCTTAAAGTGTTTAAAGACTGGACTGTCAGCCGAAAATCTGGATCTGAACGTGCAAATTGTGTCCGTCAGCGACTAGTCAATATTAGGACAGAACAGAAAGTGGCAAGACTGGTACAAGACAAGAGAAAGGCAACAGTGCATCAAATTACTGCAGATCTTAATCAGGGATCCTCTCAAATGATCTCTGAATGCACTGTTCACTGCACACTGCATCGTATGGGATATGGAAGCCGAAGGCCTGTTCAAACACCTTTGCTGTCTGCAGTTAACAAGATAAAATGTCTCCAATTCACACAGGAACCCAAGGATTGGACATTTGAGCATTGGAAAAAAGTCATGTGGTCCGATGAATCACGTTTCCAGTTGCATCATGCAGATGGCAGAGTGAGAATTTGGCGGAAACAGCATGAAAGCATGCACCCCACATGCATGAGTACAACCCTTCCATCTGGTGGGGGCAGTGTTATGATTTGGGGCATGATTTCCTACCATGATCTGGGCCCTTTAATTCATGTGGAACAACGTCTGAATAGTACAACATACCAAAGTATTGTTGCTGATCCAAGTTCCTCCTATCATGTTGATGATGTATACCAATGGAGATGGCTTCTTCCAACAAGACAATGCACCATGCCATGTTGCTCGTATTGTGCATGAGTGGTTTCAAGAACATGAGGGAGACTTTACCTTGCTTAGGTGGCCCCCACAATCACCAGATCTCAATCCAATTGAGCATTTGTGGGACGAAGTTGAAAGAGCCATCAGGCAGCTGGTTCCACAACCATCAAATCTCACAGAACAGGACAGTGCTATTCATCAGGGATGGTGTCAGATTCCTCACATCACCTTTCAACATCTCGTGGAGTCAATGCCAAGAAGAATCGCCGCAGTATGGAAGGCAAAAGGTGGGGTGGTCATAATAATCTGGCCACTCAGTGTATAGTACTATGTATTGCCAGTTATGAATTAACAGGAAATGCTTTACAATCACTTTCTGCTCATTCATGAGTTTCTAAATGGGTAGAAGCAGCTCAGTGCAGAGGCTTCTATCCATTCATAACTGGTTAATAGTATATATTTACTATCTCCATTTTGTGAATGAATGGGAAGCCTCTTTACTGAGTGCTTTTCTATTCATTCAGTGCTGAGTCTGCAGAAAAAGACATTGAGGACTCTGTGTCCTCAATTTTTTTTTCTATTTCAAAAGGGAAATGTCAGTGAAATGTCATATTTTCTTAAAGCCCCCAACCGTAAAAAGAAAACAATTATAATAAAAAAAAGAAAACAACACCCCCCACACACACATTATACACGTGCAATAGTGTGATTACTTTGCTTTAGTAAACAGTATGCACTATTTAACATGTAGTCTAGGTTTTGTGTTCTGTTTTTTTATTTTTATTTTCTAGATGCACTTACTTAACCTCTTAGTTTTTTTTCTCGTTTTTTGTACTCAGGGTATAATCCACATTTTAGGCCTGAAAATTACTTCAAACCTCCACACATTATCTATTTCCTGAACACCAAGACCCTGTAGAATAAAATGATGGCAATTGCAAATTTTTATGTTGCACGATATTAGCGCAACATATTATCAAACCCCAAAATTAGTGAAAAATGCCATTGAATGCCCCAAAACACAATTAAATACCCAGTTTAAAATAAAATGAGGTTACAATTAGTAAATAGATACCCAACATGCCCAGGTTAAAATTGTGTGCGTCCATGAAACTGCTACAAAATTCAGTACCCCAAAAAGTCCATAGATGATGCTTTAAAATCCCCCACAAGTCATTAATTTAGAGATATGCATAAACATTGGACTTAGAAATATTGCTCTCTCTCTCTGACGTGCATGGCGATACCCAACATGACTTGCACGATTTTTGGTTTCATACGTAGGCGCACCCGATACGTGTTTACGTGACGACGCGCGTGCTCGCTGGGACTTTCATTTTTTTACATTATTTATACACTTATTTAATGTAATATTAATTTTAAAAACTGTTTTTTTTTTGTTTACTTTAATTGCTATCACATAGGGGGGCAGATTGGCAGTGATAAGTATTCTTTAATGTGATGCTGGGGTCCAAAAGTTTAGTTAAATAATGCGGGTGTGTTGGGCGGGGGCGGCCCAGAGAAGCGATCGGGCAACAGCTGAGTTGTCTGATCTCTTCCTTCGTAAAGCCGACAGTCGGCTGTACAATTGTAAACAGAGTACCGGCGTCTTTAGCCGCCGGGAGTCTGTTTGAATGTGCCCGGTGCCAGTGACGTACTATGGAAATCACTGGTCACTAACGGGTTAAACAAGGGTCTGCATGACATCCTGATACTTTATTTTTATAGACTCCATTTTAGTTTGACATTTGGAGGGTTATTCACTAAAGAGCCGAAGGATCCAGAGGTAGCTTTGGCTGATCCTTCAGCTCACTTCATTTGAACCAAAGGGCTGCTGTATGGCTATTCACTAATGCCCATACAGCCGCTGACGGCAGCCCAGCATATGCTTTGGCTTGGCTGAGCCGTAGTGACAGCTGAAGAGGGGAGAAGGTCAGCCAACCATTCTCCCTGCAGATGACAACAGCTGGAAAGAGGCAGCCATAATGTTATGACTGGCTCCGCCCAGTTGTTGTCCTTTTAATGACAGCCCAACATCCTCGAAGACCCTGGGCTGTCATTAAATGACAACAGCTGGGTGGATTTAGCCATGATGTCACAGCTGGCTCCCCCCATTTGCTTTGATTTGTCCGGGACCTGGCAGGTGCAGACTGTCAGGTTCCGGCCAAATGTAGACAGTTGGACGGAGCTAACGGTGATGTCACCGCTAGCTCTGCCCAATTATTTATATTTTGCCAGCATCTGTCAGAATGTCATTATGCAGTGGTAGTTCACTGCATACGCATGGGTCGGCGGGCATTGTTTAAAAAAAATATTAATTTTATTTTTTATTTAGTCGAGTCATCGTCTTTTATAATGCCCTCACCAGACATACACAGAAGTTTTCCCTCTTAAGGAAAGAAGAGACGGTCCATTATGTGTGAAGGAAGGATTTACAGCTTCTCTCCTCCCCCGTGAGCACACTGAACGGACATTCTCTTCTTTCAATGAGAGTGAAAACTGCAGTGTATGTCGGGTGACTGCATTACACATAAGGAGCATGGACATCTCAAACATTGTGATATATATCACCAACAGCAAAGTTTCATCAAGTTGAAAAGGAGCGGACACAGAAGGACGGAGAAGCAGCAGCCGCTAACGTACGGGGGGTAGGATGGGGGGGTACATAGTCTCAGCCTTAGTCTCTTCTCCCCTCTCATGCTGGCTACAGAGGACTGTGAAAGGGACACAGACCGCTGCAGCCAGCACCAGCAGGGAGAAGAGACACTTCACAGAACAATTACCGCCCGCCATGCTGTCACGCTCCGTAGTCCATTCCGTTCGGAGAGGTCCGAGCGGAGAGGGAGCGTCTGTTTGGTGGAGAGGTTTTCCAGGGGAGGGGCTATGTGGGTCAATGGCCGAAGCTCTTGAAAAAAATTTAAAGGGCCGGTATCTGACCTATGCATCGGGGCATATTCAGGAGTACAAGTACTCCTGAAAATGTCCTGTATCGGCCCCCGATACCGGTACCAGTATCGCTGGTGTATCGTATCCCATGCACTGGTGCATCAAATATAACTTCAAATTATATTTATCCATATATAGGCTGCCTTTTTCCTATGACAGCATAGTGTAAGGGTTTTTTAATGCCTTTTGCTTGACAGCTGTGTACTTCATTGTTTAGCTTGTCAATAACATTATATTTATTATTACTTTTTAAATACACTGTTGGCATCTACATTCTGTACTGCACTTTATAGGACTAAAAGCAGAATAAATGGATGTTCAACCTGCATGGTGAACAACATTAGTGTACCATCAGCTATCAGGGATTACTATAAACTTGTATATCTCTGGTAAGACATGGGTCTGCAAGCATGCTTACTGTATTTTTTTTATCCCTGCACTTATGTGCTTTAGTATATAATATTAGACATAATGGTATTCTGTTTTATGTAAATGATTTTACAGCATTATTAAAAAATGAAAATGTGCTTGATATATTTCTTGCTTAAATGTTATTTGGGCATAGGCAAATAACTTTAATATAAAAATATGTTTAAGTAGTAAATCAAAACATCTACTAAAGCATACTGCAAATCTGGTAAAATCACAGGGGCTCTTACAGAGTATATTTATTAAACAGGTTTACAATGAGAAAATATACTCGACTTACAGAATCCACACAGATGGATTAATTCTGCACACCCTAAGCTTAAACCTATTTAAAGAAAAGTTATATTACATCTTCCATATGGGATAGATGGAAACTGTGATACAAAATGAATCAGAAATACAGAAATTCTTCACAACATGGGAAAGCTTAACACCAAGACAAATCACATAACAATGCTTTTTTTAAATGTGGGCCTGTTTAAAAAGAGCAGTATTCCACAGCAACCAATCATCAATCTCTTCTCAATATTCTGACTACTGCCAACAGAAGCATCTTGATTGACTGCTGTGTTGTTATACATCATCATTGATGTCACTGCTGCCTAATTAATATAACTCTATATCATAGTCTGCCGAAACAGGGAAGACAACTATAATATAGAAAGTCATATTGTTCTGTCTGCTGAAAATGTGTTAAAGAGACTAAACAGGAAGTGAGTTAATCAAGGATGTGGGGCACTCATCTCCACTTAGACTCACTGGGTCATATCTGTAATTACTGGTCCTAAAGTGTATGTTGTATATACCATTAAAAGCAATGTTATATCTGTTTGACATCTGGAAGTCTTGTGAACTCTGCTCTCTTCCTCTTCTGACTGTTATCAGTAAGCACTATTCACAGTTCTCT
This sequence comes from Nanorana parkeri, assembly GCF_000935625.1. Lineage (NCBI taxonomy): Eukaryota > Metazoa > Chordata > Amphibia > Anura > Dicroglossidae > Nanorana > Nanorana parkeri. Next base: position 37,435 of record NW_017307424.1, on the reverse strand, counting down.
CTGAGAACAACAGAACACTTCCCCCTATTACATAAGGATGATGAGATGATGAGAGGGGAAGGTGTTCTGCAGTCACAACACACTTCCTGTCCTAGGGTGACAATGGTGCTTCTCCATGGAAACAGTATAGCGAGTAAGCATTTGATCCGATGAAAAGCAAGTTTGTTACTGGCAGTATCACCAAGTATAAACAGAGATAAAAAAAAAACCTTTACAAATAAAGCTAATGCAGCCACCATATCTAAGAACTGGTAAGCTGTAAAAGATTAAATATTTGTTCTTGGGTTTAGATACACTTTTAATAGACATGTGCACAAGTAAAAATATTGTTTAATCTTGATTACATTCTGATTTTTAGTTATTTCGTTTTTTGGGATTCGTGTCCGAAAGGAAATTAATTTTGGGATTCGGACAAAACCCTAATTTTCGTTAATCTAGTTAGTGGTAGTATGTACACATTTTTGTTACAAACAGACATTTGTTTGTAACAAAAATGTGTACATACTACTACTAACGAAAATTTTGATATTTTTTTTAAGTTGATGCTTAACACAATAAAACTTCATTCTGGAAAGAAATTCAGGTATATCAGAAATTTTCATTAACGGACAATTTGTATTCATTTGCATTTATTATTTCTATCATTCAGAAATTTGTATGCATCCGAATGTATGAATTTCTGAAAATTGGTCCGAATAACAAATCTTTCCAAAACGAATCACACAAGTCTAACTTTTAATGTACTAGTTATCAAAGCAGTAATTTCTGACATTCAGTAACTTTTGATGCAGGAAAGATTTTTCAAGCACAGAATACCCCCATTGTGGGAAAGGTGAGTACACATTCATTTACTTAAAGTGTAACCTCAAGAAAAAATATTTCCCTTATTATTCAGTTATTAGCACTATATCATGCGACCATTTAAAATAATACACAGGAGTGTTTTAACAGATTAAATATAAATACAGATTCATGGTTAATGCTGATCCACTACAGCCTATTATTATTTTTTGTTTGGGCAGAGTAATGAAGGCATAGAACATCTGTCAGGTATTTACTGTACTATCCCTATTAGGGAGATTTTCCATCAGCTCAGATTTAGACAGAAAGTGATGATAAATCTCTCCAGTGAGGACACAAACTGTAGCAAAATACTTTTTTTCAGTAGAATGGGAGTGTGTTAGAAACTTTGGCTATTATCACTGTTCATTAGTTTCTGCCAAGGTAATGGTTGCGCCTCTCATTTCTTGTTCTTCTGTCACAGGGAAAGTAATTGGGTCATGGACAGCAATAATAATTTTGACAGAATTATTTACTTTTACAAGTCTATCTAAAACTAAAACAATGTGAATAAGTTTGCCCTAGAATCATGATCATCTAAAGTGAAGAACAGATAATCATCAGCACACATGCAGTGAAATCGTAAATTCTTGTTCAGTTTATTAAGTCATCATCATTGGTCATAAAACACCAACACCAAAGTAACCGAACAATAGTGCCACCTGACTGAAAAAAATCATCATCAGTGGTGTATCCCTACATTAAGTACTTAATAATACTGAATACAGTCAGTGAAATAACTTAAGAACATAAGAAAGCATGTATGGGTCCCAAGTAGCAAACATCTTCAGCTACTGTTGGGAAACATCTTAATTTTGTTAAGTCACTTTTAAATTTACCAAATTTTTGCACAACTTCATTGGCATGTGATGATGTCATCAAAATAAATCTGATAATCTAGTTCTGTGGTGGCTGTGCATCATTTTTGTAACAAGCTTTCCCCTGGGCCCATGGTTAAAAATGTGTGCTACTGTGTAATTTTTTTTTAATATGGCTAATGAAAATGTGAATGTAAAATATACTTCACTGAACCTTAGCACAGTACATAACAATTCTGAAGCATTAGCTGCCTTTACAATAATGATAAGCAAATTACCCAAATGTTTTATAAAGATATTACATGTTCACATACTGTATTATTAATTGTATAAGAAATAATTCACATATTTTCAAGTCAGCGCGTAAGAAATTCAGTCAGCTTTGAATTTTAACATTACATTAATTGGGGAAGAATAGGACTAAATTGAAAAGCTTGTATAAGGATTATGGTTCCTTAGCAATTTTCTGTAGTGCATAATAACTCTTTTTACATGAGTATTTTAATATATTTAGAATAATGAGGTGTTTGCTATAGGATTACTATGGTAATAACACTAGCTTTCCGAGTTTTTCTATGGAAAATATATCAGCATTATTTTACGTTAGTCTGTATCTTACATCATTCACTCCTGTTCTGGTTACAGTATTTTTATATTTTAAATTACACTTCTTTTGTGCATCTATTAAAAGGAAAGCTCTTTATGTTTACAATATCACTTTTTTATATTATATATTAATTGTGTTATCTAAATTATAATATTTAGCTGTGTGAAAAAATATGTAACTACAAACAATAGATTAAAGGAGAACTATGGGGCAACCTTTCTTGCCCATAGTTCTCTTCAGGGTCAGTGGACTATATGCTGAGAATGCAGGGCTACTCCACAGCCAGGATGGATCCCGACAATACTGTTGAGATTCCCCCCACTGGCTGATTTTTAGCTGGCTTTGCCTCTCTGGAGGCAGAGCCAGCTGTGCCCATTCCCTCTCTGTCCTTTCCTCCAATCAGCGCTGGAGAGGGGAGAGGCTGAATCCCTGTGGGGAGTGGTGACTAACAGTCACCGCTCTCTGCAGGGAGAGGATTGGGAAGTCATCAATCGGTGGTGTGTGTTCCCTGACTTCCCTATCAATAGAACTGACCTGTGACAGCTTCTTTGTCACAGGTTGGCTTGAATTATGGGGATGAGTGTTTTTACTCACCCCATAATTCTGCTTTAAATATCTTCCTCTTCCTGTAAAAGTAATCTTCAGAAAAAATATTATTCACACCCCACCCCTTTAGCTAATTTAAAACAAGTTAAAATATAATACAGTGGGGAAAGGGTCTTTTTAATGTGACTTTGAGGGCAGCATGGAAAAAACTCCAATAATTTAAATGACATTGTTAGGAGATGCCTTTAAGCTGTATGTGGTACTCTGGAACCATACAGTGATTCAGTATTCTAACATCACATATGTTGGATGGTGGAAGTAGTAGTCACAACAGATCTTAAAGCTATAGGCTAGTTTAAACTTACAAAATAAAGCTAAACTAAAGCTCACAATTTTGTATAAATTGTATAGCAGTACAAGAGTAATATAGTATGGTTTGTGAGCTTCTTTTTTTGCAGTACCAAAATTAAAAAAGAACTACAAGTGTTTTACCCAATAGTTCTCTTTAGGACAACGGAAGGACATTTACTTACCTCCTCCTGTGTCCATTTGTTCCTTCACTCAGCGCTGGAGGATCAAAGAGTGGAGGGGGAATCCCTGCGGGGAGCGGTGACTGATCGACTCCCTGCAATGAGTGGTGACTGTTGGGAAGTGAGCGGATCAGTGCATGTTTCTGCTCATTTCTCGATCGAGAGAGCTGACCTGTGACAGCTTCTTTGTCACAGGTCGGCTCTATCTATGAGGATGAGTGGAAATCACTCACCTCATAGTTCTTCTTTACCTATTAAAAACAAGTTTAATGGCTCTTCTTTCTCCTCTAAGGTGTAAAGCAGCCTGTTGACTGTACCTGCTGCTAATGCACCTTCTTCTACCACCTCTTCTCCACTTCTAATGCTAATCCTGGTGTAGCCCAACAAACTTGCAGTGGGGAGTCGGCAGACTTATTTAATTACTAACTTGCTACAGGAAGATAATCTTCTTTATGTTTAAACATTATTCCTTGCAGATATTGAGGATGAGGAAGACATCTCTATGACCATTGAGGGAGAGGACATAAGGCAGAAGGAAGCAAGAGGCAATGATTTTTCAGCAGATGGAGCTTGCTACAAAATAGGCTTCAGTGATGAGGAGGCGGTGGATGAAGATGTGGCAAACTGATTAGAAAAGAAAGATATTAGGGAAAGGCAGAACAGCAGCAAGCGAGGATATTTTCCAGATGTGGGATCAGGGGCAGCTTTTAGAGGACTGGAGGTAGTATCCATCCTAATCCATTAGGAGCTCTGCAGGGCATATTGTAATGTATACACTGGTAGGGCCATTGGTGTATTATTGTTGTATGCAGCCTCTGCCTGCAGTGCATCTGCCATGGTAAAAGTAACAGGTATTTGGGTACCACATTCATAACAAATGACTCTGCACTGCAGAGCTTAGTGGAAGCATCACATCTGCAAGCAAAAGACCCTACATCCTCCTCATTCCTCACTTTCCACATCTCCCCCTCTCCACAAGAATCTACTGCTGCATCTGCCACAGTATCTGCAACTGCTAGTGACAGGGAAGAACGTCTCACAAGGGACTTAGGATGCATTATGGCAAGTGAGGAAGAAGGCCATTGGGCCACGCTACGAAATGTCAAGCAAACTCTTGAACTTCTGCAGAGTTATCTTACCCCGCCCTGAGTCAGGGTCCAGAAGAAAAAAAAATTCCGAAATCACCCCATGGTGATTATTTTTCTACAGTATGGGTGGGTTTTGATCTATTATTAACTTTTTTTCTGTGAATGAGTAACAAGGGGTACATGATAATCAGTCACCAAGAGAGGTTTTTGTTATTAGGGGCGGGGGACATTCTGTTTGTGTGACAGAATGTGAGAATAAGGTCTTTGAACATGGGGACAAGGTGCCTTGTAAGAGAGTGGGGATTTACCACTGCCTTTACAAGATACCCTTGTGATGTAGGGGTCATGTGTCCTGGTATGGAGGCAGTATGGTAAGGAGCTGGAGGGCCAGGCTGCATGCCTAGATAGCATTTTTTATAAATTTTTAGGCAGACCCCAAATTATTTTAATTGTATTAATGGTGTGTTGGTGCTTTAGAAAAAAAACAGCCTAACCCTTACAATCCATGCAAAATTATTAATCAGCCATTCAGCCTGGTTAGTAAGGAAAGGGAGGCAGTGAGTATGTGCCCCCTCTCCTGAACCATACCAGGCCACATGCACTCAACATTGGTAGGATACTTTGTAAGTAGAGGGTCAGCTTAGCCTCAAGGCACCATGCTACCATGTTCAATGGGGCAGGGGCCTTATCCACACAAACCCATACTCATTCTGAGGAAGGGGATCCCGAAACATTGCATTAAATTTGAAATTCTGCATGTCCATCAATAAAAAGATGCATTTGTACAGCATCTGGAGTGCCGTGTCCATATTCCTACTCTGTGCATGAGAAAGGTTGCCATCCATTGATTACCGCTGCACCCACCTGTTCTACATGGAAAAAGTGGTCAGGAGTGCGATGCGTTCATAGACTGTTATCCCCACAAACTGTCTCACAAAAGGGATGAGGGTCTGTGAGGGGGAACTTATTAGAATATGGAAGTCCTCTTTAGAATAATGAGGCCCTGGATATCAACCCGCTTTTATGTGAATGGGAACAGGGTTCATAGTACACCTCGTTACTCATTCACAAAAACAAAGTGGAAAACAAATAAAAACACCCAGACTGTTAAAAATGTTGTTGATTGGAAAAAAAAACAAGCAATGGCCTCTCATCTAAATCCAATGTCAACCACCTTGTCCAGTGTTGTAGATCCACGCCAATCACTATAATCTGTTGCACTATGATGTAGACTGTCCGATATTACAACCTGTCGGACAATGTTAACTTACCACCGAAGTTGACAGATCTCTAGCCAGCTGCTGTATGTAAACAAACAGACTAGGAGTCCTGGGTGACCCCATTGACCAAAATTATTCTCGACCATATCAAGTCAGTGATGTCACCAAGCAGCAATGACTTGCTTGTTTAAATTCAGCAACTGGCCAGGGATTTGTCATTTTCAGTGAGTTTAGTAGTTGTGGAGTGAATAATTATGATTGATGTAGATCTACATTACTGGATGTCATTGGCATTGGATTTGCATCAGGGACATTGTTTTATTTATTTTTTCAATAAATTACTTTTTTACTGGCATCAGTGTTTCTAGTTACAATTTAAATTTTTTTAAACGGGTACTCATTCACATATGGACTATCAGATTCACATAAGGGCTTTCAGATTCTGATATATTCCCCATCCTGCAGACCCCCACATCCCTTTTGGGGACAGGATATGGGGATTAAATCTTTAAACTTCATCAACATGGGCTCAATATGTGCTCAAGAGACAATCCCAATGTTAAGGGCATGTGGGCTGGTATGGTATGCCCCCTTTCCTTGCCACCCAGGATACATGCATGGACCACCCTATATCCAGCAATCTAACTCCACTTTGTCCAAGCTGTTTGCACTTCAACCCCTCTTATACAATCTATCAGAAAGTTCAAGGCCCTGGGTGGCCCCAGAGTGGGAGATTCCCAGCCACCATGTCTTATTTTGTTTTTAATTTGTATTTTTTTAATTTTATTTAAAGTAATCTCTTTATTATGTGGTAATGATGCTGTGGTCAGGCAGCACACAGCAGCCGCATCTGCAATTCCTCTAGCATAGTATTTCTCCTACCAGGCTCACATAAATCAGGTTTTTCTTAATATTTATGTTTTATTATAATCAGGACACTGAGACATAGCTCCAGGGGTAAAACCTAAGGCAATAGGCTGCCCACCCCTCCACAACACAGTGGGAAGGGCAGCCAGCAGAAAATTAAAAGTGTAAAATTCTACACCCATAGACTCCCTGTTCTTTGCCAAATAAGGACCATCCAAAAAATGACAGGCAAGCCTAAAAGGAAAGGAAGAGATGCTGCCACATGGAGGAAATAATGTGACCTCTTCCACCTCCTCTCTATCCTCTACCTTCCTCTACTCCTCCACCCCATTGTTCTCTCACCTCTTCCTCCTCCTCCTCCCCCTCCTACATCATATGCTTCCTCTGCTCCTCCCCCTTAGTATATTTTACCTGCTATCACAGTTTAAGTATTTTCATTTTTGTTAACAATTGTTTACAGGTTTACTTTTTATGATTTTCCTTATTTTATTAACTATTATTTTTTTCCTTGTAATGTTGTACCTTCTCAGTTCAAGCAAACACAGGCAGAGGTGGCAAGGCTGTTTCTAAAGTGCTTACATTTGGGTGTAAGAGAATATGGTAGAGGATGTGTGCTGTTGTGGGTGCACTATGTTTACGTTTTCATAAATATAGTGGTCCTTCTTTGGATACTTTGTGTTATAGGGTGATAAAGCTCTGCCCCTGTTTCCCACAAACTTTTGCCTGTAAATTACTTGCATAATCTACTGCAGTTATTATTTAAAAAATTACAGTGAAAAAACAATTGAAGCCATATTCGGTTTAGACAGCAGAAAAAGGCTTGGCACTTTTTTTAAAAATAAGGAACCATTTAACTTTTTCTTGTGCAGTCTGATGTATATTTTCTTCATCCACATTCTCATTCCTTAAAATGTCATAGTCCCTTGTTTCTTCAGCTTCTCTCCATTGATATACCACCTTCATAGTTAATGACTGATGTCCCGTTGCAGTACAAATGGCAGATGGATCCACACTTCTTTTGTCCAGGGTACAGGATACATTGAGCTGAGTGATATGTTATCAGATGTGCACTCTGACCAGGTTCATTCTCCCCTTTACCATTTTCCCCCTTTTTGGCTCCAGACATCCCAACAATCTTGACAAGTCTTATTTGTACACATTGCACTATATGTTCATCCCTATGGTCTGCTACTTAGATACACTTACAGTAGCTCAGCTAAACCACATACAGTAGGTTTTACTTTACTATGTACTAAGAGCATAACAAACATCTATATCATGAACGTAATGTTTAAAGTTAATGTATGTCACCTTCCCATCTTTTGGCTCTTTTCTGACTTCATAATTCCTAAACAGATTTATTTTACACTCTTTCTCCAAGTGGTCCACTGCAGCCCCCTTTTGGCTGGTCACGGTGTCATGCCTTTCGCACACACCAGGTCAAAGGCCACATGTGCACTTATCAATGCATCATCTCTTTCTCAACAATTTAGCTTCCATATTTTTCTTTTCTTATTTCCACTATGTATCTTTCCCTCTACTTAGGTCCTTTGCCATTTTCTGTTCCTTTCATGTTTCCCTTGAGTACCAGGGGGTCTGCCCTAAAGCATTGCCTATACCGTTCAAATGGCTCTTAATTCACTCTCTTTAAATTTCCAGGCACCTAACTCTCTCCAAAAAGGAGCCAAAAATATCTGAGCACATGTGTTGGTTTTGAGTGTGTGACATTTTGGTTTTCTCATTTGTCAATTATACGAGCTGATACCATTCATTGGGTGAAGGGAGTTCCACTTGTTTACTGCTGTGACTGCAAATAACCCTTTCAGATTAAACCTACTTTCCTCAAACCTTAAATTGTGGCCATGTGTCCTCATTAAGGACCTAACAGTAAACAAGTTGTTATTGGCTTTACAGTTACCAGTAATTAATTAGTGGATAGAGATCATGTCTCCTCTTAAGTGTCTCTTCTCTAAGGTAAATAATAAGTTGGACATTTTAGTTTAATTTATCTAATCATTCTTCATATTTATGGTTTTCCAGCCCCTAAAGTTTTGTTGAAACCCTGGAGATTGGTATATTATATATCAGCAGTGTTTTGGCGTAACTCCCAATGTTCCCCTGTTTGCTGTACAAATTAATTGTGTTGCCCTTCATTGGATTCTTTCCAATTCTAGAGCATCTCTTCCATTGATGGATGATCAAAACTGGACTTCATACGCAGGGTGAGGCTGAACCAATGTTTTGTAAAAGAGTAAGTGTATTGATTTGAATAAATACCCTTTTTAATTCATGAGAGTATTCAGCTTGCTTTGCTAGAAGCCGCCTGGCATTGCTTGCTGTTACTAAATCTGTGGTCCACTTAGACCCCAAAATCTTTTTCCAACTCTGATTCTCCCAATGTAATCCCTCCTAATGAGTATCCTTCTTATATGTAGTTACCTAATATACATCTATACTCTTTTTTTTTAACCACATTTGTGCTACACTTTTCAGTCAGTACCATTTCAGTCATTAGGGATTTAAAAATCAGGAAAAGTGGCTTGGCTTTCACTGAGCTAAGTTCACTTAGGACTTGAAGCCTTAATTACTTGTTTATATTTAGCTTTTCTTGTCTGTTTCAGATCACATTTTCTGACAAACATAAGGGTAGTTCCCTTACATTGCTATGAGCTTTACTAATCCTTCTTTATCTTGTGTATAAACTGAAAAAGTTAAGTATTGAACACATTAGCCCTAACCATATCATTTGTGATCATTCATCCTTTATGGGGCCTACCTGTTCTGTCCTTATCTTTTTACTGGTAATATAGCTATGGAACTTATATGGGTTTCTCTTGCTTTTTGTGTTATCATAATCTATTTTAGAAGCTCTGATAGAATTGATCCACATATGTTTAACGTTTGTTCTATTATATTTGTTTCTCAATGAAATGCAAAGACAAATGCTATTATTTGACATACCCTTAAAACACTTAAACCCTTGCCATCCACCCATCGTAAAAACACGGGCAGATGCTTCCAGGTGGGTGGACGTACATTTACATTATTTATTTCTGCTCACGCAGAACAGAATTCCACCAGGAATGTGAACTACCAGCTGTTACATACAAGCATTTAGCCAACCCTATAGCCGGCAGATCACTTGTATGAGGATACACAGTGCCACCCCCTCTGCTGCTCTCGATGCCGGTTATTACGTGCACCGCTGTCGTCCCACCTGCTGGCCTGAGATTGAGAACACCGGCACAGAAGCACTCTGTACTGAAAAGGAGGAGAGATCAGCATTCTCCCACCACTAATTTCTCCTCCTTTGCTCTCTAAAGGTGGAAGCATTGTCTATTACATCACTTCCACCTTTAGCTGTCATTTCTCTGGCTGCTATAGCCAGAGAAGAAGCTGGTGAAGCAGACATCTGCATCATCAGCTTCTTTGGGGGTCCCCAGGTGACATTAGGGGTCTAAGAGAACCCTTATGTCTCCATAAAGAAGACCTGTCATTGTTTTTTGGCTATTACATAGGGGGATTTTTAACCCCCCTATGTGATAGCAATCAAGTTAAGTGTAAAAAAAAAATGAAAGTCTCCTAAAAAAAAACCACACCAAAAATGTTTTAAGTCTCCCGCCCCTGCGTGCAGGCACTTATAAATGTAAATGTGCGTTGCGTGCGCCTACATGCGAAAACAATTACACATACTACATATTGTCGTGAACGTCGCAGTGAGAGAAATTTAGGGCCATTAATCACTGATAACACTAATGAGCGGTAAAAGTGTTGCCTATGGCCAATTTGGGGCCTCATAGTTTTGTTGCGATTTTGCGGGCGTACACAATTTTAAAGCTAAACATGTTTGGTGTCTTTTTAGCCAATGTGACCCCATCTTTAATATTTTACAAAACAATTGGGTACTGATTAAAGTTTTATAACATAACGTATGTTTTCAAAATGTTTGGTACTTCTTTCATTATATAGTAAAAAATAAAAATCCCAGTGGTGATGAAATACCACCAAAAGAAAGCTCTATATGTCCCTAAAAAATGGTATAAAACTCATTTCAGTATAGCATTGCGTGACGGAATAAAACTCAGTCAAAGTACTGCAGCGCTGAATACTGAAAAATGGCCAGGACAGGAAGGGGGTTTAACACCCCGGTCAGCAAGTGGTTAATTTGGTCCAAAATAATATTGCATAGCAAGCATTGCAACTTGATTCAATTTAGAGCTCTACCCATGTCTCTCTTTTCTATAACTTACTTTAAGCATAATTAAACTGTTTTCACTACTTCCTAACTTGCATGTCTGCAATGAGCTCTGTATTATCAGAAATTGCCAGATCTAGCAGATCATTATTTTAGTTAGGACTTCTCCCATATGACCCATTCAATTATCCTGCTGAGTGTTCAAAATCTGGCAAGCCTTAGTGGAGTGTGCAGTACCATTTGTCAAATCAATGTCTGGATAATTAAAGTCTCCCATATTAATAACATTACCCTTTTTTCCAGTGAACTCTGTCTGCATTAGAGTCCTCCCCTCTTCCTCCCTACTACTATTTACTACTAGTAGCACTCAAGCCATAAATACTCTTCTATTACTCATTTGTAACATCCTCTCTCACACTCACTTTCAGATTTGGCTTGACATATAGGTGAAACTCAAATAATTAGAATATCGTGCAAAATATAATTGCAGTAAGTTCTGCAAAAGGGGCCCAAACCAAGTACTGAGTACATATGCATGCTTGTACTTTTCAGAGGTCCGATATTGTTCTATGTACAATCCTTGTTTTATTGATTGCATGTAATAATCTACTTTTTTGAGGTTGTGGATTTGGGGTTCTTGGGATTTTCATGAGCTGTAAGCCATAATCATCACAATTATGACAAATCACGGCTTGAATTATCTTGCTTTGCATGTAATGAGTCTATCTCATATATTAGTTTCACCTTTTAAGTTGCATTAGTGAAATAAATGAACTTTGCACGATATTCTAATTATTCGAGTTTCACCTGTACTGTAGACACACACCTCACTTCTTCTGTGAAGCCTGTCCCTCCCAAAGAGAGTGTAACATTGGATATTCAAATCCCAGTCTTGTGAGCAGTCCATCCAGGTTTCCAATTTTCCCATGAAGTAAAAATCCTCCACTAATAGCAAAAGTTATATATGATTCATTTATTTGTCAGACTTCTAGCATGTGTGTGCATGCCTCTTAATTTTGTATAAGTAACTATTTTTTTATTATTGCATGCTCATGTAATACATTTTGTAATTGCTGTATTTCCTGCATTGATTTTAGATAATATTTTTTTCCCAGCTGTCTGGTTTATGCACTCCCTCCACCCCATTATGCCTATCTCAATACCTTTTACCTGCATTGGTTCCTGCTCACTATACATTAAATCCCCTTCATATCCATACCCCCACAATATAGTTTAAATGCTTCTCCAACCTTCTAGCTATTATCTCCTTCAAAAGAGATGCACACTCCCCATTTAAGTGCAGTCTATCCCTAGGAGCCAATAGCCAACCATAACTTTGCCCAATTCTCCAAAAACCCAAGCCCTCACCTTACATTAGCTTCTTAAAAACGTTTTCAAGTCCCTGAGCTTTCACTGCCTCATAACACAAGGCGTATTTTGGACAGTACCACCTTAGATGTCTTTTTCTCAATCATTTTTTAGGACACTCCTTCTTCCTCTAATTTTGTCATTTGTATAAATATGTACCATATTAGCGGAGTCCTCCCTAGCCCCACCCAGGCACCTGGCAAATAGCACTCTGTTGGTGATTACAGTCAATGTGACAGATTAACCCATCTGACCTCCTAATAATCGAGTCCCCTACCACCAGTATCTGTCTCCTCTTGCATATACTCCTGTTCCCACCCTTACTAAAGCAGTCAATCCCCTTGCAGCTAAAGGATGTATTCTGTTCCAGCAATGCAAACCTTGAAGTAATACCCCCATCGTCATGCAACGAACATGCAACGTCATGCAATGGACATTTTTATTGGGGTGTATCAATCCTGGACTAGCCTCTCTAACACTTTTCCTCCATTTACTGACATCAACATTATTAACTGCCTCCCTGCCGGCCGTTCTCAGAAGGGCTGCCGGCCGGGAGCTTCCTGTATGTAACAGGTTGTCTGTTAGCCCTGCCCACTCGTGTGCACGGAAAACTACCAAAATTTAAAAACAGGCAGCGATGCCTGTTTACAAACAAGCCGTCTTCCGGCTATAGAGCCAGCGGATGGCTTGTATGGGGTGCCGATCGGAGCTCCCCCCCTCCACGGCCCCGCTCCCGCTGGTCCCGTGCCTGGTGCAAGCCCGGGACCAGCATGGTGACTCTCTGACAGGGGATCAAAGAGAGTTTGGTACACAATCTCCCTCTGGTCCCCTTTCTGGTGTGAGAATGCAGAAGTCATGTATATTACACCACTTCCGCATTCTTGTGTCACTCTCCAGCTTCAGAAGCTGGAGAGGAGCTGATGAAGCAAATCTCTGCTTCATCAGCTTTTTGGGGATCCCTAGGTGACATTAGGAGTCTTGGAGACCCCTGATGTCCCCATAAAGAGGACCTGTCACATATCTTTGCTATCACATAGGAGGTTTTCTTAGCCCCCTATGTGTTAACAATAAAGTTAAGTGAAAAATAATTAAAAAAAAAATATTTTTTTAAAAATCCACATCCATACATACACGCGTGCAAGCATGCGTTGGGTGCGCATACACGCTCAAACAATGAAGGCGCCCATTACGCTGCACATGTTACATATCGCCCCGAATGTTGCAGTGAGAGCAATAATTCTAGGGCCATTAATCACTGATAACACTAAACTGATGAGCGGTAAAAGCTTTTAAAGTTTCACCTATGGTCAATTTTGGATATGTTCGTTTTATGGTCAATTTTGGATAGGTTCGTTTTTTGTGATTTTGTGGGTGCATGCAATTTTAAGGCTTGACATATTTGGTGTCTGTTTACCTGACATGACCCCGTCTTTTATATTTTGCCAAAGAATTGGGTAATAAGAAATGTGTTATTACAAAATGTAAAAAAAACTAAACTTTTTTTTCAAATTTTTCAGTAATTTTTTCATAATATAGAAAAAATTTAAATCGCACTGGTGATTAAATATCACCAAAAGAAATCTCTAAATTCATTTCAATACAGCGTTGCATGACAGCTTAAATGTCAGTCAAAGTACTGCAGCTCTAAATATTGAAAAGTGGCCTGGCCAGGAAGGGGGTGTAAACACCTGGTCTTCAAGTGGTTAATAACAAGCAAATATTGATGTTATTAAATGCCCTTTGTTTGCAGATGATATATTACTGTCTCTCACATTTCAGCATATCTCCTTCTTAACCTCCTAATTCAACTAGATAAGTTTGTTACCATCTTATGTCTTGCACATGGCTGGATAGTTAATGTTAACACAGACTCACCTTAAACTACCTTCAGTGAACAGTTTGTTCTCTTAATAAACTAAAACACCCTGGAATATATTATATATATATA
>NW_017307424.1:4989-22345 GCF_000935625.1 Nanorana parkeri | reverse complement strand
ATGTAAAGATAAATGCAACTACATTTAAATGTAAATATATACTCCTAAAATGTGAGCTTTGTGCCCCACCTTTATGCCTCCCAAATCACTCTAGTTATCAATAGAACTGCCCTTTACCTTAAAAGACCAGTAGATTGTTGTGGGAAGGTGGGAACAAAGTTTAACTTGAACAGGATAATTGGGCTAAAATTCTCTATTTAAACAAAATCTGGGTCCAATTACCTTCAATCAGTAGTGAAATAAATTATGGGTGACTCCATCCTCCCTATTTATTAATAGAAATTAAGAAGTATTAAGCTAATGTTTGGCAAGGCATCTGTTTGTATACATATAAAAAACATTTAATTTGACACAGTTTGATTTTGTACAATGCTCTTTGAAAGGCAGTAACAAAAGTTCTTGCTTGTATGTATTCATCAGCCTTTCCCTATGTCTTTATTTCTCTGTCTTATGGTCATAAAACCGACACTCACAAATTAAGTGAAAATGAATGACTATTTATTTTCTGTCATGCCTCCATTGTGCTAATAATTAGTAGTTATTTATTTTAGAAAAGACAACCAAGCTGTGAAATTTGCATAATGGGCTCATATTTTGCAGGCATTCATTATTACCCTATTATATTTGACAATAGAGCATATTTCATCAGGCTTCATAATAATATTATAGATTTCATGCAACATGTTGTATCTGCAAGTTTCAGTACAAACACTTGTCATTGATAAAACGAATATCTAAATGGCTAATCATCTGGACTATTGTTCTATGAAACTGAAGTAAATTACAGTTTGCGTGGCTTAACAAAAATCGCTTATTGTTGATGTAATGTGCTTAGAATAGTAACTGGTCTCTGAACTAATTAATTAAAATCACTATTTGCCATAGGGTACAGCAGTATCATTTGTTTTGCATTTGTTATGGAAACACAACACTTTAGTTCCATAAATGCATCTAGAGTGAATTAAACATTTTATTTTTATGTTGCTGGGTCTTAATTACTTCTAAATAGTAATACAATTGTAAAACACAAGTGTATAGAGATAGTTTTCAAGGCTTTATCATGAATACACAGTATGTATTACTGGGAAATTACATACTGGGAGTAAGAAAAATTCAATTAACTGATATTTCTGAATGCACATATAATTAGTGACTGTGTACACATTAGATTTTAATGAAACAAAATAACATTCATAAAAAACAAAATAAAGTAAACAATGTTTAAGTTTCTATAATCCTCAAAGGGTCACGCATTAAATATGAATCTTTAAGTAAAAAAATAAAAATATTAAAACTTATCCTGTTCCACCAAAGCTAAAATGTATACTATGAGCATGAAATAAAGACACCAAGTGACTTCAACGCATTTCACAGACCAAGGTACCTGTTTCTTTTGGCAATGTGGTAGGTATGTCTGGAAATGGTATTTACAACAAAATAGTATATGCACATAAATTGGTTAAAAGCATGCCAATAACATGGTATACTGGTTGCCAATACATTCCATAGATTGTTTAGCACTGGACGACTTCCATACTGTAATGGAAAGCAAATTACCCCAAAAGATACAGGGTATCTTTTCACTGTATCTTTTGAGCTCAATTGCTGCCTACAAATAAAATAACATTTTACTTTATCAATATCTTATGTCGTTGTAATACGGTATGGTAATACTACAATACATGCTACTTTCTTGCAGAGTCTTTGAGCAGCACAGCACATGATAATATCACCGCCTCCACACCCTATGCATTGCATCCCATGGAGACTTCCTCGGGAGCTGATGGGGTGCTACCATTGAAAAGTAAATCCTTTCCTATCACTAACATCAGCTAACTTTTCATATGCTACTGTTCATTATAAAACACTATTTATTGTTCACATTCTGTGTAAAGACACAACAGAAAGTGACAGAAAATGTCTCCAATGTTAGGGAAAATGTCCCCTCTTTTTCTTTTCCAATGACAACTCACTTTTTCACTGCTTTTGACAATTCTTCCCAGGACAAATAGAAAGGGTCAGTTTCCCTGGTTGGGACTTGACCGCCTTTAAAAACAATGCCACAGTAATTGATGGCAAAGGTTTCCACACATGTGGAACATGTGCCAGTTGACATACGAGATGGAGAACTTTTATTTCCAACATAACTGGTGAAGAATATAATAATGATAATGTATGTGTAGCAGAAGGGCAATTAAAAAACTGAGAGAAAATAATAAAGAGCATGTTTATAATACCAAAACAGATTTCAAGCAGCATGTGTCACTTCACTTCCTAAAATACCATAACAGAGACCCTATGAGGAAAATGTTTAGTACATAGAATTCAGGGGACACTGAAGAGGGTCTAACCTAAAAAGAATATCTAGAAATGAAATTTCTGGGGTATATGAGATAAACATTAGGAAACCAGAAGGTTTGAATGCTAATAGAGATCAATACAACAATAAATACATTGTTTTTTAAGTTTATATTGATAGTTATTTAAAAATGTCTATCTATATTAAAGTAGGCTCTAACAAATTTCCATATAAAATGTCCATATTTTCAGATGCAGTACCGAATGTCTGAATAAGCTAAGCATAGTGCATTTTTAGTATAGTGGTGTTTTATATTCATCTTATAGGGTTGGTTGCAGAAAAGGGTATACATATATAATGATAGCACTGCCCCCATAAGCTCTTGTGGGATCCCAAATTCAATAAAATGCATAGGTTGTAGAAGTGGCATAATCACAGTGCTGATCTAATCATGAGACGTTTAATGACGATAGGGTCTTTTGGAGTATCTTTGGGGTATATGCATTTATATTGAAGCAATTTTCAGCACAGGTTAATATGAATATTTTGACCTTTGTATTTTTTGGACATTACAATTTCAACAATTGCATTGTTAACGTACTACTTACGCCGGATGAGCATTTCTTCTGGATCATTTCTTTGAAATTTGGACACTACTGTTTTTGTAGATTTATGTACTTTCGAAATTGCACACCATTAATTTGTTTTGTACCTGATTACGTTATGATTCAATTTTTTTTTTTGAAATAGGTGATTTCGTTATCATTATTTAGCACTGTATCATGACTTTGTTTATATGTTTTTAACCACTAGAATATATGTAAGTAGAAGTCAGGATGTGGTTTAACCAACCACTGTCAATTAATAACATCATCTTTTAATGTAGCCTCTGCCAAAAGTTAAAACACGTTTTCCTTTTAACTGGTTATTATTTTAATCTCTGAAAATAAAATGAGAAACAACTCCTACTTTTTTCTTCTAAAATAGTAAGGTGCTGTGAATAAAGATTCAAACATTTCATCAATAGATATATTTTAATTCTTGTACAATATGAATTTGACCAAGTATTTTAAGAATGTATTCTAATTAAGTCTTGTAAATAATAGGCACACACTTGTTGATAGCACAATAACATTAAAATCTGGGTCCAGCAAAATATTTTTTCCTTCAAAACATGTATTTTATAACATTTTGCTTGCAGCTATTAATAGCTAATGTATTCCCATGGTAATGAACAAATTGGCAATCTAAATGTCATTTGGGCATAGTCATTAAAGTATAATTTTGTTAATGCATAAGGAGAGAAATAATGATAGAAAATGGATGGAAATAGATAATGAATGAACATAAAAGAAAAATTACTGACTTATATTGCTTAAAATTACTGACTCTTACTGACAGGTGGTATCCTTTCCCTGAAGACCCCCTTGAAAGTGAGACTATAACCACCTGAAGACAAAAGTTGCAGTAGAAGCCCCACTCTCCGTACCCAATGTGTCAGTGGGTCTGCTGATAAGTTGGTTTTGTGTCTTCTGTTTTATATGTGCTCTTGGGTCCCAGGGGCTATCCACATGGCTCTCTTTCTGCCCCTCATATCCTCTCCTGTACACTGCTCATGCTCAGCAGTGTGACTGTGTTTAGAAAGAGTGTTGCAGTCAAGGCAAGGGCTGGACTGTTATATTCTGCCTATACTCTGATTGGCTCTGTGTGTGGCTGTTCAATTGACACTGCCTATTTCTCTTCCTGCAGCCAGGGGGCACTATGACACAGAGTCCCAGGTACTGCTGGTATCTTGCTTGGTGCACTTGCACATGCTTGGTGCAATTTTGTTCTCACTTCTTGGTCTTGGCATATAATTGGGTGCTCACCACAGCTGCCTTAGCCACCGGACGCACCCCTAAACCAGCTAACGCTGGTTTGGGTGCCTGCAATCCTCAAGTACTTGGACACCAGGATGGTTGCACTCCTCTTCTTGCCCACTCTGGTCATAGTGAGCACGCTCCTGGGAACCCCTTCACAGTGCTATGGTTGATCTTATTCTGAGATTATACACAAAGGTAATGGATCACAGGGGCATGTCAGCTCATAATCTGCCAAGGGACATGGGAGGGTAAAACAGGATTCTCCTGAGGGTCCTGGGATGGAAGACCCTTGCCCCTTTCCTGGGTCAGTTCTCTCTCCTCTGGTACTGCCATTGCTCCCTCAGGTGTGCCACATTCCACCTATCCTAGCAACTAGGAATTTTCTGCTTGAATGGCTAATTTTATAGGTAATATTGAGCTTATTTTAAGGACCCTATGGATGCAAGGGTCACAAGTAGCTACAGGATTCTTCTTGAATCTCCCCAAGGTGAGTGCCATGTTTCCAGATGAGAGACTAAACAAGGAAGGAGAGGTAGAGGAGCAGTCATCCGCTGCATCTGAGGACTCCGTGTAGGAGGAGGCTTATTCTGTCACTATGAATAATGTAAAGGTTCTTGATGCACTCCTTACCGGAAGTCCCAGATGATGGGGAGGGTGCTTGATATTACAGCAGATGGCACCGTTGTATGCATAGTATGATTGTAAAAAATGTCACCAGCACACTGAAGATCCTTTTAGAATCACAAAATGTTCATTTTATTGAACAATTTGTCAAATAAAAGGTTCTCATTCATCCAGATCATGATATATCTGTAAAAAAATAAGTCAAGCCAACTGGACTTGATGTATTTTCGTACGTCTTCAAGAAAAATACAGTACATCCAGTTACTTTGACTTATTTTTTACAGATAATTGGTCAAATGGAAACAAGCGCTTTTGGGACCTTGCAGGGTCCCTTCATCAGGCTTTGACACCGTTGATGTCAAAGCTTGATGAAGGGACCATGTGAGGTCCTTAAAGCGCTTGTTTCCATTTGACAAATTGTTCAATAAAAATTAACATTTGGTGATTTTAAATGGATCTTTGGTGTGCTGGTGACATTCTTTACAATCATCTTATTCTGCCACTATCTCCCCTAAGCTTAAGGACACTACTGAGTTCCTTATGTACTTAGTGTGCCCTTGCTTGCCATTGGCAGCCACCTACGTTCTCTGATCCAAAGGTCACCGTAATGGGTTCCCCGAAAAGGCCCAAGCTTGCTAAGACTTTTTCTGTGGAGTCCTTCATGGGGAGATGTTTTATGGCAACTGGCCAAGGTCTGATAGAGTGTCCACACCCTAAGTGCATTGCCCAGCAATGCCTAATGAGGTAGACTACTTATAAAAAGTAGAAAGTACCTGTTGTAGATCCAGCTATATGCCATAATAGACTCTAATGGTCTTTAAGGATCCTGCAGCTAGGAGGTATGAGGCCATACTCAAGGATTCATTCACTTTGATTGGTCTGGCAAATTCATTTATTTTTTCTTTCACTGCTTCTGCAATCTAATAACTACATATTTCAAAAATATGTAGTGTGAGGGTGTTAGCTCGGAAGTGGGTATGTGTGACTCCCTGGATGAGTTCACCACATAATAAACAGGCACAGCAAACTATGATTTTTCTGGTGAAAACACACATGCAGTTTATTTACACTATGGGGTCTATTCACAAAGCTGCCGAGGGCAGCCGAGTGAATGACCGATCAGAAGTGAAGTGAGCCGAACACCATTCGGCTATTCACTTCAGGCTGGTACGGCTGATTTCAGCCGTATATCGGCTGAAATCAGCCGTACATCGGCTTGCTTCGTGTGGCTTCGGATCAGCCGAACATGCTCAGCATGTTCGGCTGACCCGAAGTGCAGAAGGAGTTCGACTCAGCCGATCCAACATCTGGATCGGCTGAGCCGAACCTCCGGCAGGCTTCACACTGCTGTTCGGGCTATTCTGAAAGATCCCGAACAGCAGTGAGAGAATAGCCGAATGCCGCCGAGCGGCATTTGGCTCGGCTGTTCTGCTCGGTCCCTCAGAGGCACCGAGCAGAACAGAAAAAGAGTGAAAAAAGTAGAAAAAAGTAAATAGAAAACGATTGTGCAGAGCTAGCAGTGACAGCTAGCTCCGACCAATAGTTTCCTATTGTCCGGCGGCTCTGCTGCTGTAAAAAAAAAAAGTTACACATTTTTTAAAACTCTCCCTGGCGCCCCGGGAGCCCCCCGCTCCCGGCCGCCAAGGAGAGAAACACAGCTCTGTCTTTTTTTCTTCAAGAGTTTACTATTGGCTATTTCAATTTGCAATAGCCAATAGTAAACTAGCATTGTACCCGCCCTCTGCTGATGGACCTGATGGGGAACTGCAAAAGAGGGCGGGTACAATGCTAGTTTACTATTGGCTATTGCAATTTGAAATAGCCAATAGTAAACTCCCAATGCTTTTGAATGGGAATTCGTCTTTTTTTTTCTCTATTCTGACATCGCTCGTGTCAGAATAAAGAAAAAAAAAACACACAGCACTGTTTCTCTCCTTGGCTGCCGGGAGCAGGAGACTCCCGGGGTGCCAGGGAGAGTCAGCTATTTGGAGATCAGTGTCCCTGGTTAGCAGGTAACCAGGGACGCTGATCTCTCTGCAAGTGGCCGGAGCCAGCCGTAAGATCACGGCTGGCTCCGCCCAGCTGTCAGAAGCAGGCTGTCGGCCGGCCAATGGCCGGCCGCTCGGCCAGCTTCGGCTTTCAGCACGGCTCAGCGCTCGACTGAGCTGCTCGGCCGTGATCGGGAGCTGTACGGGCTATTGTGAATAGCCCGTACAGCACCCCCTCGGTTCTCCTGAACCGAAGGGGTCCTGGGGCCGAAGCTAGCCGAAGGATCGGCCGAAGCTACGGCCAGATCCTTCGGCAGCTTTGTGAATAGACCCCTATGTACAAACAAAATTAGCAAAAACAAAAGAGAACATGAAAAAAATCCTTGCCAATTGGCAACTGACCAGACACAGTTTCACTGCCTATCAGCATGGTGCAATCTTGTGATGCCCCAAGCACCTATCTCCCTATTTAACAAACTGCCACACAGGCTGCATCTCACCACTAGTTGGGTTTTTCACCACACAGGCCGGTTCAAAGCTCCCCAGTCTATTCAGGCACAGAAACTGGAGCAAATCTCTAAGCATATAACACCAAAGTGCACCGTGCTATATCCCACCTTATCACTTTTCCTCGTCTGTGATCCTAACAGAGAATTTTTTAATAATCACATATCCATAAATAATTCTGTGGAAATCAGTGTTTTAAATGTTATGCAAAGTAATCCATCACATATACAAATAGAATAAACCAAAAGTGCACCACGCTATCTCCCACCTTAATAGTTTTCTCCTTCTGTGATCCTAGCAGGGAATTTGTAAAAAATCAAATGACCATAAATATTTCCGTGAAAGTTAGTGTTACAAATGTTTTAAAAACTAACAAATAGTGTTTCAATAAATATTGCTAACAGTTCATAGAAAAACACACGTGTACGGATGAATTACTTCATGTGATCTAACTTTCTTATCCACTCACCAGAGATGAAACAGCAATCCTCAAAATTCAGCCTTTAACTCCTCTCCTTTATGGTGTTAGGATCTCCATGATGCACCATTGATGTTTCCTCAAATGAGCGGTCTTTCCACACCAATATTACAGAGATTTTAAAAGGTTATACTCCCCTGATCCTCGAAACCAGCTTGTACTTAGACCGATCCTTCAACCTTCTCTTATTATTAAAACTTATTATTTAAGATGTGCAGGATACCATTTTTAATCCATCTTTTACATTACATTTAAATATGTGACTGTTTGGAAAAAATCTGACAGTTTGCAGAAGAATGTTTTAAAGAAGGGTATCAGTGTGTTTGATTAATTAATTTGTGGTTGCTTCATCCAATGTCAATGTCAAAGAACCTACATCATACATACATAATTATTCTTATGTCCTTAAAGGAGATCGATGAGATGAGTGATTTCCACTCACCTCATAGTTCTAGCCGACCTGTGACAATGAGACTGTCACAGGTCGGCTCAGTAGATCTGGAGGTGAGCGAACACATACCGGGTTCGCTCACCTCTCGTCCTGTTACGGCTCTCTGCCATGACAGGGGAGGGGCTGGATTCCCCTCTCCCCGCTCCGATCTGCCAGCGCTGACTGGCAGAACGGACGGGGGAGGGGGCGGGTACAGCTGGCTCTGCCTCTAGATAGGCAGAGCCAGCTGTCACTCACGCAGCTGGGCGGATCCAGACGTCAGGGTCCGCTTCAGCTGCGGCGTCTCAGTATATCGCGAGCTGTAGCTCGCGGTATACTGAGCTTAGGGTAACGGGAGGAACCTAAGGAGAACTATGGGGAAAAACACTGACCCCATAGTTCTCCTTTAATTAATTTAGATGTGAGGTAATAGAAAAGTTTAAAAAAATATTTTTTAATGACCAGTCAAGGTTATTTGCTTAACTTTAACATAAGGATGTTGTTCACTTAACAAGCCCTGACAACATTTTTTTATTTGCCTCTACTATATATACACTGTGTGTAAAATGTGCATACTGATATACCTGGGGGCTTTTTCATAATACATAAATACAAGCTGAATAAAGCAGTATAATTCAGACATGATAGATTACCCGGTAACCTGCATCTTACATTTTCTTAACCCTATATTAATATTGGGAAGCGTAACTATGATGATGTCTCCAAGGGTGATTGTGTTATAAATCTATGAAAAAAGCAATTCAAATTTCAATGGAAGAAAGAGTTTTGATGCCTGCAAGGTCTTAAGCAGAGGATCTATTACTAATAAATAACACATGCGGGTTCTGAATTCACATGTATAGTACAGAAACTATTGATTATGTGAAGATGGAATATTACTTTAAACATTGTGGTTGAGGGGGCTTTCATCAACCTTTTTTTTTATACATAATTGGCAACTAAATAAACATAATTCTAAGCATGGTTGTTACCATCAATGGATGTTTCTGTTAAATATATAAAAATGTATATATGAAAATGTGGATCAGTCCTTTAGCATATATTAAAGTATAAAACAAGGTTTTATTAATTGGCTTTTGACAACTTGTAACATTAAAGTGGCAATTAATTAGGAAGAAAGTAATAATGAATTAGGATTTTCTTTAAAAAACTAACATTTTTATTGATCATATCATCCAACAAAATGGCACATTTACACAGGCTTTTTTTGTGTGCAGTGCATGGAAACACAGCTGTGCACAAAGTTAACCCTTCTTATGGCCATATTTGTTAAAACATGCATGTTAACACGCAATTTTGCAACTCTTGGCAACACTCCTGCTCTATGTGCATTGTGTTATGGTGCCATTGTGAATGGCAATTCAACGCAATGTGCAGTAGAGTACAACACTCTGCAGCATACCACAATGCATATACCACATGTTGTTGTGCACTGGGTTGCTAAAATAGTGTCATGTATGTAATATTAATGAATAGGCTGCCTTAATGCAACATGAGATGTGTGATAATGCGCCTCAGTTGATCAGTTTCTTGATCTGTTAGCTATGGGTTTACCTGCTTTACCCTCAAAATCTCATAGACATTTATTATATAAGCACATTTTTGTATTTTGTGGTTGCTTTAATGAATCAGTTTGGGTGTGCTGGTCCATGAGAAGCCAATCAATTTTTTTCTTTCACTAGTCTGATTAGTTTAAAGAAGAAATCCATTAAAGCATTTCAATAACCCCTGCAATGGGATATCCCCGCCCAGCAAGGGTTAACTGCTCATTTGCCACTAGGTCCTTGCGACATCATGTTCTATACAAGTTTATAAATGTGAGGATGCTGAAGAGCATTTAATTTGTGCAGCAGAAGAGGAAGAAAGCTTCAGTGACTGGAGAAGCAGGAAGTCACCTTGGCAGTTGAGATGAGTATAGCTTTTTTAACACCTAGACACAAATGAGCAGTTAACCCTTGCAGTGCAGGGGTAGCCCTACTGCAAGAGTTAATAACATTTTCCTTGGAGTTCTTCTTTAAACTATTAGAAGTTTTTCTAGTGATAATCTGTGGGTTGTCTAACAGCTTAGATTTTTGTACATTAATATTATAATACAGCTATTCTATGATAATACATATTGTGATAAACACTCTCAGGGTGTAGACCAACATGGATATAATAGTGGTCCAGGCTGTGAGGTCTCCCTCCTGAGCGAAGGGGGCTCCGACTTTAATTTTTGGACCTGACAGAGATGCTACAGTTGCTTGATTGAAGATGGGATCTCAAAGTATATAAAAGGAGCTGTTTTTTCAACAGAATGAGAACTTGGAGCTGGCAAGGCTGTCAAAAGGCTGACAACTGTTTTATTTTTGTTTTATGAAACAAACACAAAGTTGTTTTTTTGTGGCTGTTAATTACAATTTAGAGTGATTTTCTGTTTGACACCTGGCTGTACAAATCCCAGGAGCAAAAAAGGGAAGAGAAGCTCGTTTAGGCGTAGGTGCTGCACAAGCTGGAAGATGTTATTGAAGACCGATCAACAATTTCCTGTGATTAGTCTGTATTAAGCATTATCCAAATGTGTATTTTTTCAATCCTTTAATCGATTATTTTTATGTTATATTTTTTCAATAACCAGGTTCAGTCTGACTAGCAGATAGTACACTGGGAGTTCTGCAATTTGAATCCTAATCACATTATATTCTCCAGCATAGATGATTACAGCCCATCTGTTTGTATGTATGTATATATGCATGTGTGTGAGGAATCATGACAACGTTGTCAATCTTTTAGATGTGATAAGGATATGGTGCAATATACAGTATATAGACTCTTTTTGATACAATTTTTGAAAAAAGATACTTTTTTGACTAACTCTTGTTGATCGGTCTTCAGTAATGTCTTCCAGCTCGTGCAGCACCTACGCATAAGCGAGCTTCTCTTCCCTTTTTTTGCTACTTATTTTGTTACAGAACATCATTGAGTTTTAAAATACATTAGATGTGATAACATTTGGATACTCTCATTTATATTATGGGGTCACCCTGGGGAAACAATACACATTTTACAAATCCCAGGAGCCAGGTAGCCAATGCTCCCTAAATGTTACAGCTAGGGCCATCAATCTTTTGATGATTTCTCTAGTTACTTTCAATGGAGCTGGCTCATAAAAAAAAGCCCTGTTGGCTCTAGGATTAAACAGGCTGGCTAATTGCTCCTGAAATTCCAGATTAATTTGTCCACTCCTGGTTTAACTAGATGAGCACGAGTTTGTGATGGTATTACAACCTCAGCCTCACACTTTGCAGAGATTTTGAGCTCATGGGATAACATTATAAGTGCTAGCTGATTGAGAGTTTATTTTTTTATGACATTATTGGGGCTGGTTAACATTGCAGTGTACCCTTTATACCCACAAATGTCACTGGCTCTAATAAATTACTCTTTGCATAAGTATGAAACTGGAATGCTAATATAGAGCTCCCAAGCTGCAGATGTGGCCATAATTTCTGGTTTCATAAGAGGGCATTTACAGAATTAACATAACCAGTCCAAAGGGTCTATTCACTAAGCTGCCGAAGGATCTAGCCATAGCTTCGGCTAGCTTCGGCTCCAGGACCCCTTCGGTTCAGTAGAACCAAAAGGGTGCTGTACGGGCTATTCACTATAGTCCGTACAGCTCCCGAACGTGGTTTTTTTTTTTATTCTGACACGGAGCTGTGTCAGAATAGAAAACAAAATTTGCCCATTGGAATGCATTGCTAGATTCCTATTGTCTATTTCAATTTGCAATAGCAAATAGTAAACTAGAATTGTACCCGCCGTCTGCTGCAGTTCTCCATCAGGTCCATCAGCAGAGGGCGGGTACAATGCTAGTTTACTATTGTTGGCTATTGCAAATTGAAAATGCCAATAGGAATCTAGCAATGCATTCCAATGGGCAAAAACATTTTTTTTCTATTCTGACACGGCTCTGTGTCAGAATAAAGAAAGACAAATAAAAAATCAGTGTTTCTCTCCTGGGCAGCCGGGAGCGGGAAGCTCCCAGAGTGCCTGGGAGATTTTTTTTTCTTTTTTTTTACGACAGCAGAACCGCTGGACAATAGAAAACTGTTGGGTGGAGCTAGCTGTCACTGCTAGCTCCGCACAACCGTTTTCTTTTTACTTTTTAAAAACTTTAAAAACTATTTTTCTGTTCTGCTCGGTCCCTCTCGAGTCGAACTCCTTCTGCACTTCGGGTCAGCCAAACATGCTGAGCATGTTCGGCCGACCCGAAGCCATGTGAAGCAAGCCGATGTACGGCTGATTTCAGCCGACACACGGCTGCAATCAGCTGTACAGGCCTGAAGTGAATAGCCGAACAGTGTTCGGCTCAATTCACTTCAGGTCGGTCATTCACTCGGCTGCCTACGGCAGCTTAGTGAATAGACCCTCAAGTGTCTGAACGGTGTGCTAAATGAATGTTGAGATGTTTTATGAGGCTCTAGCAGACACTCCCTTACACTGAAACTAAAACTTTTTTCTTTAGTTTTGGATAAAGTGGAGAGGGATTAGAAAGCCTGTCAGGTTTCCATTTCTGTCTGCGTTCCTATTAGAGAGATTCACACTCTCATTTGTCTTTGTGACTGTTATCACTGAAAGTGAAAGTTAAAAGAAAAATTCTTCCAATAGGGACACTAGTTTTGGCAACCCTGCTGACCACCAGGGATTTCCCTCAATTCAGAGGGTTTTCTTCTCACTTCAAGTTTCGGTTGTTGGACAGGAAGTAAAGAAAAATCTCCCCAGTGGGACACAGATACCAAAATAATCTGGCAGGGGTCATATTCCTCCATTATGTTATCAATAAAAGTAGAACTGGCTTCAGTTTCACTTTAATGCTAACATTTATGAATGTATTTATATTTCCACCTGACAAGATTGAACACTCTGACAACCAACCTAATATTGAAAAGAATGAAAATATGGTTGGTCAGACACCAAACATGGTATATTCCTGAGGTATGTTTCTCCTTGGAGTTGAAATGTTTCCCATCAGTCCCCTGGACCTGGCAATATAGCCGTGTTCAGTGTGAACCCATGTGTTATTATTTTCCTATGTGTAAGCATAATCATTTTTTGATGAAACAAATTCCATCAGAGTGGTATGTCATTATAAACCACTACCCCCAGTCTGACAGGTGTGTATCCCTCACTAGACTGTTTATGATTATTTACAATAGGGCATTAAGAGGCTTTCAAGACAAAGTACTGTTTTTGATACTGCTGTTTTATTGGAATTTATGGTTGCTCTGCTTTGTGTCTTGAGCTGAGCTGTGTTTTAGTGTGTGTGTGTGTGTGTGTTATATATATATATATAGTCGCAGGGGTAGCCACCACACTCTAATTGTAAGGTAAAAGCCCGGGTACTCATCCACAAAAATATCCATAAAATTCCAAAGTAAGTATAGAGGCACTCACAGGTCTTTCAGCAAAGATAAGTAAGCATCCGAATTTTATTGTCAACATTTTGACAGAGCTCAGTTAGTTTATATATAAATATTTGACAGTTTCTAAATGTTTTGAGCAACTCTGTTGAGTACCTGCTTTTTAATTGTAAGTTTCAATCAAGGCATCATTGGTAAAAAAAATAATTTTTTCTACAATTCATTCAGTAAAGACACTCAAAGCAGACAACCTTCACGCAACTTGTAAAACATGAATTCCTCTGTTTGCAAAAATTTTAAATATCTTTGACTGTGATATAATTTGGACACACCTGGCTAAGAAAGGACAGTGGGCTTACACTAATCTGCAACAAGGCAATGGTGAACTTGTACTGATCGATGCATATTGCCCAAATGATAATAATAAAACCTTCTGTGAGGAACACTACAAGGAAGCTCTTCTCCTGTACTTAACAGGAGGGAGGACATGAATGAGGTCATCATCTGAACAATGGATCTGCTTCTCCTTCTACTTCCACAAAAAAGAATCACCACTCAGGATAACCACCTGAAAACTCTGCTTCAAGCTGGAGATTTCATGGATGCCTGGAAGCACCTGTACCCCCTTGACAGGGATTACAACAATTATTCTCAACTTCACAGAGTTTTCTCATTAATTTACTTATTTCTGGTTCTTCAGCCTCTTCTCATAAGGGATAGGATAATTATTTTGGATTATACCTAATCTTGCCCCAGTTGTTCTCGCCCTAAAGTAACAACATGCAGGTGAATGCTGACATATCCACTGATGAACTACTCTCCAATATTAAACAATCTCCATTAGGGAAGGCCCCAGGCCTGGATGGTCTTTCCACAAAATGTTATAAACTCCTCAATGAAGAAGTAGCAGACTGTCTACTAACATTGTTTAACCAATTCTACCCTAGAAAGGCAAGGACCCCCTAGATTTTGTCACAAAGCACCCTATTTCTCTGTTGTATCAGGACATGAAGCTTCTAACATTATGGTTAATAGGCTTGCAGGTGTGCTTCCAAAACATCTTTCAACTGATCAATTAGACATTTGATAATGTTAACTGGATCTGGTTACAAAATGTGATGTGGCACACAGGATTTGGCGAATCAGGTCTAGAGTTTATTAATATGCTATATACACCCCCCACAGTCCAGTTCTTCATAACAGTTAATTTAGTTACTGTCTGTATCTATATTGTTATTAATAGATGTCCCTGATGTTTAGTCATGGTATGCAAATGCGTCTCCGTGTTCAGTGCATGAACATGGCAGAGGTGTTAGGAACTGACAGCTTGCAACAGCCAGACCTTGGCGCCTGATGCCCTGCTATTCCATAACTTTGACCTCACCATTAATTTCTAATGTCACACCATGATGGCAATACTTAAACAACAGTGTCCACAAGTACCATTAGGTGAGGCTTTAAGTACAAAATGGAAAAATGTAGGTTAGGCAACACATGTACATGTTTATATCTATCCCCATATTTTTTTGTCTTTTTCTCAGAACTAGGGCTCTGTCAAGAGTGAGGAGTTCCTTACATAGGGAGAATTGATAGTGTACTAATGTAAACATATGAACATATGACCTTTTCTCTTTCATACCAACCTCAATAAACATATTAAACAAACAATTCTAGTTTACACATGCTTTTTTGAAACAATACAGATTAAAATTAAGACATTTAATGAATTAACCTGTAATAAGGAGGGTTGAGTTTCCAAAGTAGCAGAGGCTGTTTGCCTTTGCAAAGTGAATTTTAGTGGATAAAGTAAATACTTTGGAGAGGATTTTTTTTTCTAGCACACATCATAGAGATAGCTTGGGAAACCATCTGATTTTGCCACAGAAATAGTTAGAGAATAAAAAGTATTAAAAATTAATTTTAAAAGAAGGGATTTTTGTGATAAAAATGAAAAGTGTATTGTAGAAGAAATATAAAGTTAGAAGAGGGGAAGATGCAATTTTGGGGTGGGACAATGATGGAGCATGTCAGTAGCAACAAATTATGCTAATGGCCAGACCTCCAAAATATATCTATTTCCTTTAAAGTACATATAAATGTAGATATATTCTGATTTTTAAGGAAAAGCAGTTGGTAATATACTAGGAAGGGAATTTATCAAAACTGGAACAGACAAAATCTGGAGCAGCTGTGCATGGCAACCAATCAGCATCCACCTTTAATTTTCAAAGCTTAACTGAAAAAACTGAAGAGATAAGCTGATTGGTTGCTATGGGCAACTGCTTCAGATTTTGATAAATTCCCTCCTAGGTATTTTGGTTGGAAGGGAGTAGCTAAGAAAACAGCTACAAGTGAGTAGTCTCAATAAAAAATGATGGAATCTGTTCTATGGCTAGCATCAATTTGTATTGTTAGAATGTCAGCTACAGTGACAGTAGTGTCTGTGTTCGTTATCCAGCAACAGAAATGGGCGGCAGATAACTACAGCTTTTTCAGTCATTGTTAATTTTTATGAAGGTCAACCTCTTGTGCTTGTGAGTTATGTGCTTTGGAGTGATGATGCTCCCTGCTGTGCTAATACTTTTATGAGAGGGATGATGCAGGCTCTAAAAAATGTATTTCATATGTGTATTTAGCGGTTCATCTTACAATCAACAAATTGGATCATGTGACCCAGGTGGCATTTTTATATATATATATATATATATATATATATGGCACACAGTACTGATATGCTCATGCAAAATGTTTCACACATATGCAAGCTTCCTGTTTATTATACACACTATATAATCTTCACAGAAAGCAAACATTTTCAATAACTTGTTTCTAATGATACTTTAAGAAACTGTTTTCTACTATTATTGTGCTTCTTTTGTAACATAGCACCCAATCTTACTGAAACAAGCTATACACACAAGCAAACAAGCATACACTGACTAACCACAGCCATTTATGATCTGTGTACACATCCATTGTCACTTCAAAGAGCTTTGATAACAAATATATTGGAAGAGGGATGAGTCTGGAATAAAATATGAGCTGTTTTATAAATACTGTTGCATATATATATCAAATTACCCGAAGTTGAACAGAGACACTGAGTGCATCAGTGATGAAAGTGACAGTCTATCCCAAAATGATGAAGCAATTTTTCACATATTACAGCATTTATCACCAATCAGTTATGTATTCAAATTGAATTTACTGCTTGTCAGCTAGGTTAGCATGATAAATTATTTTCTGTGTGGAGTACTATCACTTTCAAGTATAAAGCTATGCATTAAACACTAAATAAAAAACCCTATTTGAAGAAAATAACATCTCTTCCCAAGTCTTATTCCCCAAAGTAATTGCAAGAAGAGTAGTTTATGACTGCCTTTATTACTTTTATTATTTAAATAAATGTTTTGATATTGTGGTATAAAGTCTTGAAGTAAAAAAAAAATATATTTAATTTTCTCTACAGTCCATTGGATTATACTGCATAGTTGAAATAAAAATAATGCCTTTTTAGATTAGTTTAACTTTTTTTCTCTAATGATAAACATCCAAGAAGAAATGGTGACAATAATATGCAATAGCACTGAGAGTGGAATGGGAAATATAGACAGTGGGGCCAGATGTATCTAAATTCATACAGTTTTGTATATCAATGAAGCTTGCAGAACTAAGCTTTTGGTGATGTCTTTTTTATTATTAGGTATTTCCCTTTGACCTTTCTTTCTTTTAGAATATATATATA
>NW_017307424.1:4039-4727 GCF_000935625.1 Nanorana parkeri | reverse complement strand
CCCGCCCCTCGGGGGCGGGCTTGCGATGATCGAGAGCACGATCTGCCTGTCCAAGATGGGCAGATCGTCCGTTATTTTTTTTAAATTACTTTACAACCATCGCAAGACTAAGGTCTTGCGATGGTTGTAAAGTGTATGGCCACCTTAAGAATTGATGCTGGTTTGAAGCCAAAGGGTGAGCACACCAAATATTGATTTGCTTTTATATTTTTCTTCTGTTCACGCACTTTGCATTTTGTAAATTTATATAAATTATAGATAGATGGATATAGATCTCCCTCTAGATATACATACATACATACATACATACATACATACATACATACATACATACATACATACATACATACATATATATATACATACATACATACATACATACATACATACATACATACACTGTATATGAAAGAAAGCTCCAGATCATACAAATCTATGTGGTAATATCCAGAATAATCAATGCGATCATCTCTACTTTGCAGTTTGACCACAGCCTTATGTTTTCATCCAGGGGAAAGGGTTGTCTGCAATAACTCTTTAAATATTCTGAAGCTGGAGCTAAGGGAAGGAAAAAAGAGGGGCGAGGTAGAAATTTTGGAGAAAAGGGTAAAAATGAGAATCACCATATAACAAAAAGGGCAGTAACATGGTCATTCATGGCAGGGATATGGCAGGGATGGGGCAGGGT
>NW_017307424.1:0-3891 GCF_000935625.1 Nanorana parkeri | reverse complement strand
ATGTGGCGGGGATAATAGATATTATGAATTAAATATACTAAAAATTGTAGATTTAAAAAGATTAAATCGACTTTTCAAATTACATTAACATACCTAACATTCTAAGTGATCAGAGTGATTGGGTTTAAATGTAAGTTATGATTGTGCTTAAAGGAGAACTCTGGCAAGGAACCCTCCCAATGTTAAGGACATGTGGCCTGGTATACTTTAGGAGTGGGGGGCTCTCAGTGCTACAATGTAAATAGCAGCACTGGTGAACAAGGCTAATGTCATATATAGTCAATTATAACACCTGGAATCCTATTATTACATTTTGAACAAGCCAGCATTTAGTGACAAAACATATATTGCCATTTAAATGATTGAATTATAGGTAAAACAGTCAGATGTTCAGGTGGGCAAACTTGCAAAAGCTTCCAATTTAGTTTGACCTTTCAGCAATCCCCAACCAGCTCAGGTTCAGATAAAACTCATGGTTGCCCCTAACCCAAAATGTGTTACTATTCATTAATATAAAACATAATTTACAATGGTAGCAACTCAAAAAAGCTTCTGTACAATCACTTTTTATTTTTTATTTTACAGCTCCACTCTGACTTGGACAAAGGGATTGGATCAGTGAAATACACATTATTGGGTGATGGAGCTGGCACAATATTTACAATTGATGACACTACAGGTGATATCCATGCAATTAAAAGTTTGGACAGAGAAGAAAAACCATTCTATACATTACGTGCTCAAGCTGTGGATATTGTCACTGGAAAACCAGTGGAGCCAGAATCGGAGTTCATAGTAAAAGTTCAAGACATTAATGATAATGAGCCAAAGTTTTTAGATGGCCCTTATGTTGCCAGTGTTCCTGAAATGTCTCCAGTTGGTAAGTGGAAAATTCTATACTTAACACTTCAGAAAATAATATGGTCAGAATTTGATTTTTTAAACATTACTAAACAACATAAAGTGACACTAAAACTATGGTTGAATCACTCTGCCAATAAAAAAGTAATGTTGTGTGTAAAACATGTTCCTTGGTTCTCATGTTATGCAATTGTTTGTCACACTGTGAAACAAGATTCTCTGCATTTAATCAGAGATTTTTTCCAGAAATTAAAATGTCAAAGTTGAAATATCTTAGATACACACACAGTGCTTTTAGCAGAATGGGATAGCCCTAATGAAAAGCTAAAAAAAACAAATTGATTGCCTCAACTGCAATTTAATTTATTGTGTAAGCGAAAGTTTAATTTTTTTTAAAAAGGTGTTGCAGCTTCGGCGGCCACTTTGGCTGATCCAAAGGGCTCAGGCGGTCAAAGTGAGCCGAAAATTCAGTTGAAGCTATGGCTGGATCCTTCAGCTGAATAGTGAATAACCCTCTAAGTGGCTGATTTATAAGCAATTTGCAGAGCTATTCACTACTAGATGGAGCCGAGGAACATTATATTTATTTATTTATTTATTTTATGTATCCCATATTAAGTATGGGAGCATAATAATAAATAGTTATTTCCTTTAGCACTATCTAGTAGACAAAATTTAATATTACAATCAGAACATTCAAATTAAATTACACTTGTGAAAGAGAAAACTAAAGATATTTCTTGTGTGCATATACAGTATTTTTATAAGACAAATGTTCACAGGCATTTGCAGGGTGAACGGCTCTGCAAATTGTTTAGAAATCAACTCTATGTGCTGTCTCCCAAACCTGCTACAGATGTGTGTTAAACACATTGGGGAGGGGGATTTCTCGAAACTAGAGCAGACAGATTTTGGAGTAGTTGTCCATAGCAACAAATCAGCTTCTATTCAGTTTGTCCGGTTAAGCTTTGAATATGAAAAATAGAAGCTGATTGGTTAGGTTGCAAAGCACAGTTGCTCCATATTCTGTCTGCTCCAGTTTTGATAAATTCCCCTCAGTGTGTCTGTGAAAAAGTAAATATGGATGTTTTCAGCATTGACCACCAACATCTGACTAGCACTGGAAAAATCTCTCTCAAATATGCTATAACATTGTACAACAAACTTTTAGTGAGTCTGTGTGCTGAAATCAGCCGTACCAGCCTGAAGTGAATAGCAGAACAGTGTTCGGCTCACTTCACTTCTGATCAGTCATTCACTCGGCTGCCCTCGGCAGCATAGTGAATAGACCCCTATGTAAATTTAGATGTTTTCAGGATTCAGCACCAACATTAGCACCTAGCTTTCACTGAAGTCTGTGATCTTTTCCTAACTACTGCCTCCTCCAACACATACTGAACAAAGGCTGCTGGGAACCCTGCATGGGGGTTGGCACATAGGAAAACCCTCATTATTGGCCCTTCTAAGTCGCATGGCCAGGAAGTGCATTGTCAGTTATTGGTTGCTATAGGCTCAATAGTTCACCATTTTCATGAACCAAGATCAACTTGGCTTTGGGTGGTACTCATGGTTGGACCAATTAGTAGGATCATCCCTAGTTGATCTATGAAGCTCTTTCTGAGTTACCACTTGTTTCTTAATTGCTTATTTAACTAATGCCCCCATTATCCACTTTTGTGGCTGGCTTTTTTCTAGGAGAAGTTGTGGTTGGACTGTATTATTTCCATTTAAAAAATGTATGTGTGCTCCAAGGAATGTTCAAAGTTTGGGATATTTGTTATAACTAATTCCCCCTCATGCACCCACTGAGCTTTGGGGAATAGCCTTCTCCATGATACCATCCCAGATAGCAAGCAATTGAGCTGCAAGTTTGAAAATGACTTGCTAAATTATTGCAGACTTGCATTGCAAGTCTCCAGACCAGCGAGCTTGCAGAGCTCTTGCTAAGACATGCAGGACTCTTGCTCTAGACTTGCCAAGCAAATTTGCTACAGATTCAAAACGTGTCAACTAAAACTTGTGCTGCGAGTGTTCTGCAAGTCTACAACTTGCCAGGAATATGTGCAGCAAGTTAACAAAATTACAATTTCACCCTGCCACAAGTTTGTAGCAAGTTACCCTTGCTATCTGGGATATTCTCTCCAATGTTTTTGATTTTATCGTTTATAATTCGGACCCAATTCATGATGAGATTGCATAGATATTGTATAACAAACGTTGTGGCCTTCCAGGCATATTTAGGCCTCATTCACACCAGATGCAGTGCCTTCCGGCCCGATTTTGGCCAGAACGCATTGCATTGCAGCCGGCTCACTATTTTGTTCGGACCAGATCACAGGCATAATGTGCCTTGCGATCTTGTGCGGCTGTTTGCATTGCGGCTGAAAGGCATGGCTATGGTGCCATTCACTTCAACGGAGCGCCATACCCCCTCCTGCCACACAACATAGTGAGCCGGCCGCAATGCGATGGAGTGTTTTTTGGCCAGAATCGCCACGCAACACACTGCATCTGGTGTGATCGAGGCCTTATTTTAGGCATTATGAGGCATTATGTTACTTCTGAAATCTGTCAGCTGATTCAGACCTTATTTCATTGCAGGAGTTGATACTAAACCGTTTAGTTTTCTTGTAAATATAAAAAGCATTACTGACTATTTTGTATTTATTGGTGCAACACAACCCCTATTGAATCCATATTCATTTTGGGTTGCAACACTAGAATATATGTAAAAAGTCAATGAATAGTTGCACAAAACACTATCCCTGTAGAGTTACTTTTTCATTAAACTCTACAAACAGCACACACAAATAGGCAGTTTACTTAGCAAGGGGATTTGCACTTTACAGTGGAAGTTTCCTCTTATCTTAGTAAAGGTGAGGTGAAGCTCTGCTGACTTCCATCTTCCATTCACTCTAAAGCAAAAATAATGTTTTGGTGTTTTTTTTTCCATTTTCTTGCACATGATTGGGTATTCTTGGCAATGTGAAATTTCTGTTGCAATATTTTTATTAGAGTTTTACAGGGGTA